>NC_030432.2:2123394-2128394 GCF_001660625.3 Ictalurus punctatus
ACGTGTTCCCATCATTAACATTTTTCGTCTTATTTATTTATTTATTTATTTATTTAAATTCGTTTCTTCAACTTCTTACTAATAATGAACTTAATCTTAGGTTATTATTCATATTCGTTATTAATCAGGATATGGCAATGTAGGGTTTTTTTTTAATGTAAAAGAACAAACAATCAAAGAACAAAATAAAAAGTTAATAATCACTGATCGTGTTAAAACACACGAAAAAGAAATCGACAAATTAAACTTTTTTTTTAAAAGCCCTACAAATATAGTCTACGCTACTGATTTCGAATTAAACTTTAATTTAAGTCTTTTTTTATTTGAGCTATTTTTATATTGTTCATTTGAAAAAAAAAAAAAAACCCCCGCCTGAAATTAATTATTTAAAACAAAACAAAACAAACAAACAAAAATAAACGTGTATATATAGGCTATCTCTTATAATATTTGAGGGTTCGTTTAACCTTTTTCAAAATAATTTTATAATAAGAAGAAATAAGCTGAAATCGAAGTTAGTCCAAATAGCAGGCTGACTGATAACTTTGCTTATTTTTTAAATTAATTCTTCGATTTTATTTAATTTATGCTTTTTTTTGTTGCTTTTTTCAGATCTTTGATTTGGAACAGTTTAACTCTTTTCACATATTACAACTTTTGCACTTATTTGTTTTCTTCTTCTTCTTCTTCTTCTTCTTCTTCTTCTTCTTCTTCTTCTGCTTATTATTATTATTACTATAATTGCAGTAAAGTTCTGTCCCCGAGCTCTGCTACAAACTGAGCGCGTGCAAAGCCGATTCTCCGCGCTTTGTTAACTGAATCGGATTTATTATAAGTTTAAAATCCAAACTGCAATAAGGGGTTTATCTGAATCTACAAAGCCACTGCGGAGATCTAAACTCTCTCTCACACACACAGCGCTCTGATTATAGCCTCGTTCACGGTGAATCTTCACACTGAAAACTGAAAGAAAAATCTTTTTTACTTGAAACATCTGCAACATCTGTCCTCGTGCCCAGGTGCCAGTTTTTTGTTTTTTTTTCTTCCTTGAGGAATTTATCCTGACCCACCTGGTGGAGTTCACACAGGTAAGCTGAGCTTTCACCTCCTCACTGGATGATTCCACAGACTGCCTTATAGAAATACAACGGACTTACAATAACAATATGAATAAATTGACGTTTAATACAAACAAAGTTGTGAGCTTTTAGGGATCAAAACATTCTTATTCATTGTTTTTTTTTTCTTCCAGCAATTAAAAATTAAATCTATTTTAACAATTAACATTTAAATCAATAACAAAAATGTGCAAATACCCAATAAATACAATAAAAATGTATTTTCAATGTGTGTAATGCAGCCTGAATCCCTCCAAATGCTGTTTCACGTGGAAAACATTGTGCTGCAAAAAATACTACAATAGAAATGACAAATATTAAATAAAATATTACATAAAATGTAAGAAAACATTACACCTGCTTCAGATTGGAATAAACATTTATTATTTAAATGAACCACACAAACATCAGGATAGGTATCTGCCCAATAAATGGCGTGACTGAAATATCAAACTGGGCCAGTAACTCACTACAAGAGGAATTTGTTTGCTTCCGGTTATTTCTTTTTGTTTGTTCCTGTGGTCACGTGCTACTGTATATCGCTCTCCTAAACCCCGCCAGTATATTTTTGCAAATGCTTTGCAATTTCCTAAAATATGATATTTGGACTGGAACATTAATTTACGACATCAAATCAATTTAAATCAGCCAGTAATTTCAGACTTATTTGTAAAACACGACGCTCCGTCTTCTGTCGATGGAAACACTCTCCTGTTTCTGTTTTAGCTGAAAAATGTCCTTTAAGGAATGAACTGGAGGGCATTAGGACCCAACAGAGATTGAAATTAAGGACATGGCAACCTCATAAGAGGCTTACTGTATCTAATCTTTGCACACACACCCACACACAATCACAATCCTACCACATTTCCATCCATTATAGCAGAAGTGTGTATTCATGTCTGTATTCAATATCTATCTATCCATCTATCTGTCTGTCTGTCTGTCTGTCTGTCTATTTATCTATCTATCTATCTATCTATCTATCTATCTGTCTGTCTGTCTATCTGTTTTACTTGTCTGTCTATCTATGGTGCCCTCCACTAATATTGGCACCTTTGGTAAATGTGAGCAAAGAAGGCTATGAATTTTTTTTTTATTGTTTAACCTTTTGATTTTTGGGTCAAAAAACTCACAAGAATACTCTCCTCTCATGGATATCAAACAATTACAAATAAAACACGGGTTTATCCGCAAAAATCTTTGTTAAATGTAGGTGTGCAACAATTATTGACACCCTTTTAGTCAATACTTTGTGCTACCTCGCTTTGCCGAGATAACCGCCCTGAGTCTTCTCCTATAACGCCTGATGAGGTCGGAGAATACATGGTGAGGGATCTGAGAGCGTTCCTCCATACAGATTCTCTCCAGATCCTTCACATTTTGAGGTCCACGCTGGTGGACTCTCCTCTTCAGTTCACCCCACAGGTTTTCTATGGGGTTCAGGTCAGGGGACTGGGATGGTCATGGCAGGACCTTGATTTTGGTCAGTAAACCATTTTTGTGTTGATTTTGATGTATGTTTTGGATCAAAATGTATGTCCATGATGTCATGTATCCTAACAAAATGTCCAGGTCCTCTGGCAGAAAAACAGCCCAGACACATTTTCAGACATTTTCAGACACAACAGTTTCTAGAGTTTACACAGAATGGTGCAAAAAACAAAAAAAAAAACATCCAATGAGTGTCAGTTCTGCGGCGGAAAACACACTGTTGATGAGAGAGGTCAGAGGTCAGACTGGTTTGAGCTACCAGGAAGACAAATTACTCAAATAAGCACAGCCATGGTGAGCAGAAAAACATCTCAGAAGTAGATAGATAGATAGATAGATAGATAGACCTATGGTATTTGTTAGAAGCATGCTCATAGGCCACACACACACACACACACACACACACACACACACACACACACACACACACACACACACACACAGAGTTCAGCCGATTTATCATAATGTGCTTTATCTGAAAAGTAAGTATCTTACCTCGGGATAAAGAGAGGAAACGGCGGTTTGGATTCAGATTGACAACAGAGGACAGGATGGACAGAACATGCCAGTAGCTCAGACAAAGAGCGAGAGAGAGAGAGAGAGAGACAGAGAGAGAAAGGAAAAAAGAGAGGAAAGTAAAGTTGTAGATAAAAATAAACTTTCTCATATAAGGGCCTGAGATGTGAGGTATGAGCCACTCACACGATCAGATTATTGATCTGTAAATATCGGGTATGCACAGATCATGGAAAGGTGGATGCAGAGAAAAGAAATGGAATGAAAAGGACATGTCTGGAGGAGGACAGAAAAACAACAACAAAACAAAAGTCAGGTATGTGGAGAAAACTAAGAAGAATCTGTGTGAGGAAGTGAACAATTCAGAGAAGGAAGGGGGGCATTCAAAGGGGTTGGGTTTGCTGTGATCGGCGATCCTGTGTGTGTGTGTGTGTGTGTGTGTGTGTGTGTGTGTGTGTGTGTGTGTGTGTGTGTGTGTGTGTGTGTGTGTTTCCATATACAGTAAGTCATGTAATATGGGAAAAGGGACTAAAACTACGTTTCCCATCAGCCACTGCATCATGTCACGTGTCTCTTTTACCTGATTCACATTTGGCTCATTAGCACTTATGTATAAGCAGACATGTTCTGCACTGCACGTCTTGTCTCGCGTCGTTTGGCTTATCTTTACGCATCACGTTCGTCCATTAGCCCTGGGCTCTCGTGAGTCTTGTTTTATATTTTGTTTGTACCTCATTAAAACGTTTGAAAGTAGATTCTGCACTTGTATCCATCCTTACCTCCGCATCATGACACAGTACATACAGTTTCTTTAGATCTGAGCTTTCAGGCATACTTCTGTTTAAGTCACATGATGTGTCCTCTACATATAAATAATGTTTAGTAACATTGTGATGATGCATGTAGTTTGTCAAGCAAAGTTTCCGCGCAGTAAACAATTAAGTGAAAAAAGTACGATCAACTCCAGCCCTCGGCTGCACCACTAGAATGGAAGTTCTACAGTAGCCTAGTCTGAACATAATCAGCCATTTACAGACTGCTCCAAAACGAACGCCTGCACCAAGTAGCCTAAAGTCATACATTTCGACCCCCTGGTAGTGTAAACAGAACTACTCAGAAACGTCCATGTTTACCAACTATAAATGTGTTTTCTACATGTTACTCTTTTCATTGAGGTGTATATTGATTTGCTGACATTGTGATGGCACACACTATAAGTGTAAGGGATCATAGGATCAACTATAAAGCTTTTTGTCTCAAGAGGTTGTCGTTATTCTAATGCAGATTAAGTTCGCAGTTGCTTTTTTGTTACGGTTCGTTTCCAATGTTGCGCAACAGCCCAAGCAGACCACGCTCAGACCACGCTAACTGCTTCCCTGCATCTCGATCGCTGATGTAGTGCTTCCTGTTTATGTCGGATCACGTTTCTGATTGGCTGGTGACTAAAAACCTTCAACCTCTTGATTGAGTCTGAAAATGATAGCGCTCTAATCAAGATAAAAATTTTAGACGTGCAAACAAGACTGGACGTCTGGAACCCTGGCTCCGGCTGAATATTATAATAAAGAGATAATTTTGGAATTTTTACTAATACTAATGACTCTAGAATGTAGAAAGTTCTACAAAGACTCAAGTTAAATTCTAAAGCTTTATCACAACTATCTATAAAAAAAAAAAATCATAAATTCTTTGGTTGAGAATGAAAATTCTATACATTTGAGTCGGGAACTTTGTTTGAGAACAAACATTCTATACATTTTAAAGCCAAAAATTCTAGAACCTTAGCCAAGGATTCTAGAACCTTGGTTGAAAGTGAAAATTCGATGCATTTGAAGCAAATAAAAATTCTAGAACCCTGTCTAAGTATTCTTG
>NC_030432.2:2133394-2135894 GCF_001660625.3 Ictalurus punctatus
TGTGTAATGTGTGGACTGTGTAGCGTGTGGACTGTGTAGTGTGTGGACTGTGTAGTGTGTGGACTGTGTAGCGTGTGGACTGTGTAAGGTGTGGACTGTGTAGCGTGTGGACTGTGTAAGGTGTGGACTGTGTAGCGTGTGGACTGTGTAGTGTGTGGATTGTGTAATGTGTGGACTGTGTAATGTGTGGACTGTGTAGCGTGTGGACTGTGTAGCGTGTGGACTGTGTAGCGTGTGGACTGTGTAGTGTGTGTGTGTGTGCGAGAGTGAGAGAGAGAGTAGTGCTGTATGTGCGTGCATGTGGCACATTGTGTGCGTGTGCAATCATGGCATAGGGGATTATGTGTGTGTGTGTGTGTGTGTGTGTGTGTGTGTGTGTGTGTTTGTGTGTGTATTATTAAGATTGACAGAGGGCTGTGTATTAGGAGTTGGGTGGCAGATTTCTCTAGCCCGTTTTAGACACACTAATCTGGTTTTAGCAAGCAACAGTGTGTCAGCAGTGATACAGCCACACACACACACACACACACACACACACACACACACACACACACACACACACTCCTCAGTATTCACAAATGTGAAATGAATAATATGTATGATTACACTGCTCAGATGTTTTCTGCGACAAACCCACACACTAAGAAGAGTTGCTGCCATAGCAACAACCATCAATTCAAAGTGTGACATCATTACTAATATGAAACCAAGTAGTAATGATTTACTACTGAATCAATATTTCGAGAAATGTTCTGATTGTTTAGGACACAATTACGATAAACCTTTTAAATATGATTTCAATTTAGTAAATTGTATAATTTCATCTCCAACCACCGGAAACAAGCTTTCATCGCATTTAACACTTGCCCTTCGGTTGTAGTTGTTTAAAAGTTTGCACTCTGCAGTAAATCATAACACAAGCAGTAGGTTAGATTAATCAATTTCCATGGCAACGGGGTAATAGGAACAGGATGTAATGCCCATATAAGGAAAGTCTCTTTACTACTGAAGTTCTCTTCCCTTCAATAAGGAAGTTACTCACTATAATTACACTAGAGCTTTTTTTGTTGTTGCACAAAAGTGCTTCCCAAAACAGTGTGTGTGTGTGTGTGTGTGTGTGTGTGTGTGTGTGTGTGTGTGTGTGTGTGTATGTGTGTGTGTGTTTAAATATATGAATAACACACTTTTAGGGAGGCAACTATTACAATTTTGCACATGTTTTGTAATGTCATCTTGCCTGTGATAACTGGTTATATACCTGAATAAATATAAAATGTAAAGGATAGAAAAATATCATTTCAGAATTGTATAAAAAAAATGTAACCAAATTTTAGAAATGTAACGGAACATAATAATGAATGGAATAAATGTTTATATATGTATAAATATATATATATATATGAAATGACACTGAAATGTTTTTGTTTTTATTGTTGTTACAGATAAGAGTGCACCGAAGCTGCGATAGGATTTACATTTGACCTTCAGTCTGTGTGTGTGTGTGTGTGTGTGTGTGTGTGTGTGTGTGTGTGTGTGTGTGTGGCATTAGGCACAGAATAGCACTGGCCCCACTAATACATTGTGTTTTGTAAGTATGATGCAAAAATTTAGTTTAGCACTTTTTTATACACTTTGACATATATATATGACACAATAAGAAAAACACACGATTATAAAAAACTATTTCTAGACATTGCTTTAGGTAAAGCAAGTTTACCTACTTGGAAAGTTGTTTGCCAAGAGAAAACGAACTTTTAAAGCTTGAAATGAGTAAAAATGTCTAATAATGTTATACTAGGTTTATTGTAATCTTATAATAGGAAACACTAGCTACATTTCACTATGTTCAAAATATTTTTTTTACTTGCTAAGACATCATTTTTGCTTTGGATTTTGTTTTGGATGTTATAATGGGACAAATGATCCTGTTTTGTGTTTTCATTCTTAATATGGATTTATCATATTAGGGGTGTAATTCTTAAAGATGTAGAGATGTTTTGTACAAATGATAAAATAATGCCGATTTAACGTAAGTGTTGCTTTTCATCCACTAGTACTGCTAAAAGTCAGTACTTATGAATCCATAGCTTTAAGCTGTCAGGGTTTAATCACTAGCAAGTATATTAGTTTATAACCTGTAGCAGTTTACAGATAAAACAGTTTATAACTTGTAAATAAATATGTCTAGATCTGTAGCTGGAGTGTAACGATATCCTTACAATAAACATAATAATAATATTACCTGCTTTGAAATTATTGTTTTTGTTTCAGTTTATGCTTGTTGGATTTTCACTCAGAAATTCAGCAGTCTGCTAGCATTAGTTAGTTTTTTTTTGTTGTTGTAAATCTCACTTATATTTAGTACATCAATTGGATATATACAGTAAATAGTACACGCATGATATGTTTTATTTATGTTGCATTATCTTATGTTAAACCTTTCATAAATAAATGGTAGTTCTATTTTCTTTAGTAGTTGTATGCTATATTTCTTTTTATT
>NC_030432.2:2140894-2158394 GCF_001660625.3 Ictalurus punctatus
GTTACTAACCGTCACACCATTTCTTGCTATGTGAAATTGTGCCTGTGCACTAGAACTAACTAGCCAAGAATTTCTCCCGACAGACTTCTAACATTCGCTAGAGAGTCTGGGACCGAAATACAGCCAAGAAGCACCTACTTGGATGCTGACGCTGCAGCTGTCCAATCACAGACTTTGATTTATTTCTATAAATACCAATTGAATTGAATGGGATTTTCCCAGAACATGATGCAAACTCTTGAGAGTATACTGTTTACTCGCCATTTTAATCTTAAACTTGTGATGCTGTGGACTACTTTTCCGTCATGTGACTACATCTTGCTCTAAATAGCTCAACCGAAATTAGTGTTTGGACCCATGATGTTTTAGATAATAAATGCTCACAGCCACTCTAAAGCAACCACCATCTTGTTCTTGACCACCACTGCTTGTTCAAACTGTTAGAATGAATTCTACTACACATTTTTCCCTCACGCATGGTGTATGGGGAATCTTCCTACATGCCGGACTGTTCCATTATACCAGTATATGGGGGGAGTCAACCTCCAGAATTCCTTTAGATGGAAACTTTAGTCTAGAACTGAACTCTAGGTACTTTTTAGCCCCTCTGACTCCCCTCTAAGGCCTCTGTGTGTGAGTGGGGTGCTCATGTTGGTCACACCTGAAAACCCTGTGTGTGTGTGTGTGTGTGTGTGAGTGTGTGTGAGTGTGTGTGAGACAGAGGGAAATATGTGATTTGATGTGTGAGCTGGTACACAGGGTATGTTGAAGATTCTGCTAGTCACAACACACCAAGGAGTGTGGGTGATATGTGTTCATGAGTGTGCGTTAGAATTAGACATTAGAGTTAGGGTTTAGAATTAGTGTTATGTTTTGAGTTAGGTTTTACTGATAGAGTTAGGGATTTAAGATTAGAATTAAGGTTTGAAAGGAAACTTTTTAGAGTTAGTAGTTAAAGTTATGGTTTAAGGTTTGCTGTTGGGGTTAAATAATGTTCTAGGTTTAGAAGTAGGGTTTAGGTTTAGGGTTACATTAAGGAGTTAAAAATGAGAATTTAGAATTTGATCTCTTATTTTAAAAGTAGGGTTTAGGAGTAGAATTAGGGGTTAGAATTTAAGGGTTTGAGTTAGGGTTTAAGATTATAGTAAAGTGTTAGAACAAGGGGTTAAAGTTAGCAGATAGAGTCATGATTTCGGATTGCAATTAGGCTTTAGGATTTAGGAGTTAGATTTTAGGAATAGAGTGTGGCTTTAGGATTAAAGTTTAGGATTAGAGTTAGCCTTTAGGATTAGAGTTTAATATCAGAGTTTGGACTTGGGATTAGGCTTTAGCATTATGATTTAGGATCCCTTAGGAGTCAGAGTTTAGGATTAAAGTTTAGGATTAGCATTAGTCTTTAGAATTACAGTGTGTTTTAGGATTAGAGCTAGGCTTTAGTTAAAGTTCAGGATTGGGGTGAGAATTTGGGATTTGAGATTAGGATTAGATTGAAGGCTTTAGAATTAGAGTTTAGGACTGAAGTTAGAAAGAAGTGGTTTAGAGTTGTGGGTTTTCTCTCTCTTTCTGTGTGTGTGTGTGTGTGTGTGTGTGTGTGTGTGTGTATGAGGTTGACAGGAAACTGTCATTGTGCAATGCACACCTGTGCAGGTAAACAGTGAATTCTGAGAAACAGCAAACAGAAAGCCCAAATGATTCATGCACTTCCACATTCGTAGGAAAACTTAAGCGGCCTGGATAACTGGTGAAGAGTCAAGCGGTGAAGGCAAGAAAAACCATGCATACAGCAGTGAGACCAAATGTAAGATGGCAAACAATTACTGTTAGAACCTCAAGTTCCTCTTTTGCTAAATCAGTTGTGGGTTGGTTGGGTGCAATTTCATAAATAGCAATATGCAAAGGTCATGTTGACAAAAAGAAACCAAACATACCACCACCAATTCACAGTAAAATGCAGGCTGTACCCTTGATAATCTGTAATCCCACAATCCACCACACATTCACAAAACAAAATGCAAATAGTATAGTAAATATGATGTGTGGTTTGGGACACATCCAGAGTGGACTGATCAGTATGTCTGTGTAGTTTATATAAAGAATAGTCCATGTGGTTTGGGACACGTCCAGAATGGACTGATCAGTATGTCTGTGTGGTTTATATAAAGAATAGTCCATGTGGTTTGGGACACGTCCAGAATGGACTGATCAGTATGTCTGTGTGGTTTATATAAAGAATAGTCCATGTGGTTTGGGACACATCCAGAGTGGACTGATCAGTATGTCTGTGTAGTTTATATAAAGAATAGTCCATGTGGTTTGAGATACGTCCAGAGTGGACTGATCAGTATGTCTGTGTCGTTTATATAAAGAATAGTCCATGTGGTTTGGGACACATCCAGAGTGGACTGACCATAGTGGGACGTTTGTGATGGTGTTTATGTGGCCAATATAGCGAATAGGACATGTTGTTTGGGACACGTCGACAGTGAGATGTTGTGGCCGTGTGGACGATATTTGCACTAGGATAGTTTGAGTGGTTTGCGACACATCCACAGTGTTTCTGTGACCAGTATATTGAACATGGTGTGTGGGTTGGGACATGTCCATGTGACGGTGCCATTTTACAGGCTTGCAAAAGTCCAACCCAAATTATGTCCAACCCAAATACAGGTTTGGACATAATTATATATTCAAAATTTGCAATAAATCGAATTTATTAAAGGATACCTTTACATGTAAAGCAGGTTTACCTGATTCCCTCTCTTACGGTATTCATCACTACTTCATCATAACAAGCCTGAATTCATAAATTTGCACGAAATGGACTCTTTTACATTAGATAAAGGTGCGCCTGGACTGTTCTCATTAAACTGCGTATTAAATGAATGCCAATGGCAAGAAATAAAACCAGATTAATCACAGCCTCAGATGAGAGTCTGGTATCTATTCTGCACTTTTCTGGCAACAAGCTTCAGGACCTTCTCTAGCTCTCCTCACATCCATGTATCTTTTTCCCAGCTGGAAAATAAACTATTGAACATTGTGACATGACGAGCTTTTCCAGAAACACCTGAAGTCTGCCTGAAGTCTGATTTGCACCAACTAAGTGAACTAAGTTTATCCTTTATTCACCTTTTTATTATGGCTTCTGAAGTGTCCTTGTTTCGTCTCACTGCTGACTGTGTCTTCCTGAGAAGGTTTTTAAATATATATATATACAGTTTGTTCAGATGCTTTTTTCTCTATTCCTCTTCCCAACCTGGCACACAGCTATGAAGAACAGCCCACTCTGCAAGCTTGAATATTTTATATTTACTTAAATAATTATCAGGATACAGAAGATGTATAATTGCAGGACACCCACTGCAACACTCGGATCAATCCACATCGATAAAGTGCTAGCTTGAACAGGCTAACTAGCACTCCATGTAACGTGTAGAGAATCTAGCAGTTTACTGAGGAAATGATTAAGCTGAAAGTGTTGATGAAGGTAGGAGGAAATGCAGAGGTCTGGGGGATAAATATCAGAGAAAAAGAAGGGCAGAGAAAAAGGAAGATGTGTGGGTCAGTAACCCTAACCTTTATATGTTTTATGTGGGAATCATCAAATGTTTTAATGTGGTTGGGACACGACCACATTGAAGTGATGATCAGGAGATACTGGCGATGGCGTTTATTTGGCCTATATAATGAAAAGGGTTGTTTAGTCTGGGAAATTGTTATAGATCCTGTCATAGATCTCTATCCGAATTTGCTTCAAACATTTTTAGAATGTAAAAAAAAAATGAACAGTCTATGAACTTTCTTTCAGTTTTATGACTACATCCTGTTCCAAAAAAAACTTGCTGTGTTCAGTAGTTTGCCCACTGCAAAACAGAGGAAGAGAAACACGGAAGTGAGGAGAGCTAATCAGATTCACGATGCTGAACCTTGTAGCCAGAAAAGTTTACAAAAGATATCAGTCTTTTGTAGAATTTGTAGCCCTTCAGTCGAACTGAATTTAATACTTGCCAACGTTACTCATCCACTACACGTGCATTGTGTGGTTTGGGACACGTCCACAGTGAACTAACGATAGTGAGAAGTTTGTATTAGTGTTTATATAAATAGTGAATAAGGTGTGTGGTTTGGGATGGTCAAATGTTTGGGTTTATGTGAGAACCATGTAGGGAAAACACCTCTGGTGAAAATGTTAGTCTTTTAAGCAAGCTCGTTGATCTGTTTGACTCAAATGATCTAAAATGGACGCCAAATAAATGTTTGAGGTCAGTTCTACTTACCCTAACCGTTATCATTCAAATTCATATATAATTTACAAGCTTCTATTGGGATTGTGATACCCTGTTTTGGACATTCAGAATTTTAGCCTGCTACTAATACTGACTACATTAGTGAATAACCTCCTTTTATGTATAGATACAACAATCGTGAGTCTAGTATCACCTCCAACCAAGAAGAACGACAAAAAGCCTATTATACAAGTAGGTGACATGTTCTGTAGTCTCACTTCTTTCTTTCAACCTCTTTAGGAGCTTTGTTGTGTTAAAGCAGTGTGCAAAATGCAAATGAGGGGATGTGGGACCTTTTCCTCCCCAGAGAGAGAGAGACCGAGAAGAATGATAAACTGTTTAACCTACTACAGAACCTGATTTGACCATAAACCTTACAAATGTTAGAATTTGCATTCTGAGATGAAGTAGAAGCACATGATGTTATGTGTTGGCGTAGGGAGGGGCGAATTTTCTGTGCATGGATGATTGCCAAGTCTAGTAAGTAATAGTGTGAAAACGGAGATGTTTTTGATCTGAGCCGAGGTTGTACACATGTGGCGGGTATCTTACATCTCAAATAGATAGGAAAAGAGCTGATATCATCACAGGATGATCTCCTTTAAAGCTGCCCTAGAATTACACGTACGGTGAGTGCCAAAATAGGCCTTGGTGCACCAGATGATGCTTAAATTCATACTTAAGGTAAAAGCTAATAGGATGTCAAAGACACACGACGCTCGCTGTTCAAATGGTTAAAGTCATGAGACTTGAGTGTTCCTAGGCGATTTGGCAATACGGATGCCCAATGACTCCTTACTGTTACTACAAAAGAGTAAATGATTTAGCTAGCTATCATGTAGCCAGAAAGTCTCATTTATGCACAATGTAACGTGACAGTGACAACAGGAATGAGACAAAACTGTCAGGAATATCAACATTTCTCTCAGATGTGTTGGTAAATTGCTACGAAAAGACCTCATATGACTAAAATGACAATTTTAGCAAGGTGACAGTGGATAGTAATAGTAAAGTGACAGTGGAAATACTATGAAAATGTCTAGAATGTCAACTTTTCTCTCAGATGTGTCACTGAATCAGTAAGAAAAGTCATTGTATGATTGAAATAACAATTTTAGCTACCTTGAATGTATCCAGTCATTTATGACGACAATGTAAAAGAACAGTGACAATTGGAAATGACTCAAAATCATCAGAAATATCAACATTTCCCTCGGATATGTTGATGAATTCGAAAGAATATTACGAACATTATTTAATTCCCCTCTGATGTGCTGGTAAATTACTAAGAAAAAAACTCTGAGCAACATCAACACCAACATACCCTTACAATTCTAACTAGCTGGAACCTAACTGGCTTATAATTCTTAAAAGAACAACACAGAAAAAAACACAATGACAGTATATGTGATACATAATTGTCAGGAATACCAACATTTATCTGAGATGTGTTGCTAAATTGCTAAGAAAAGACCTCATATGACTAAAATTACAGTTTTAGCAAGCTGACATGTCACCATTTAGTCATTTGAGAACGATGTAATAGCAACGTGACAATGGAAATGACACATTTTCCTCAGATGTGTTATTAAACTGCTAAGAAAAGACCTTATATGACCTTATATATAAAAATTTTGCTAGCTGCTATGTAGTCAATTTGTTTACAGTGACAATGCAGAGACACAGTGACAGAGGAAATGAGACACTGAAATATCAACATCTGGCTAAGATGTGTAAATTGCTAAGTCTCTAAATGGCTAAAATGACAAGGCTGCCATGTTGCTATTTACTCATTTGAGAACAATGTAATGGAAAAGTGACAGTAGAAATGACTGAAAATATTAGTGAAATTGTCACAAATATTAATCTCAACTCTCAAATATTTCTCTCAGATATATGGGTTAAAGACTATGTACAAAAGAAATTTGTAGCTAGCTGGCATGTAGCCATGTTTATTAAGAACAATGAAAATGAGATCCAACCATTTGGGAATATCAAAATTACCCTCAGATTTCCCCCAAATTCCTAAGAAAAGACCACTGTGACTAAAATTATGTCAACATTATGAAAAAATGAGCACCAACTGCTAAGAAAACTTTCATGGGACCTGCCATATTGAAAAACAGTTGAGAATACCACAAAAGTGTGAACTGCATATAGAAGCTGCTAGTGAAGACAATGAACACATTTGAAGACGTTAGTAGCCACCAGTTTGTGTTTATCCAGCTGTAACTTGGTTGCACCAAATCTACCTTAAACTGTTTTGTAGAGGTGTTTAGCGTGTGAAACTGACATGTTGATGTAGTTTCTGACACTACGTAACAGGTTATTATCTATCTTAAAGAACTAAACAAGCTCAGAACACTTGTAGCCCCATCTTGAAGCTACTGACTTACTTCCTCAGCACACCAGCATCAGACTCAGCCAGGAGGCGTGGCCTAAAGCTTGCAGACAGAATTGAACGTTAAAAGTGATTCGGACGATTATATATTTCGCGTTTGTTTCGTTGATTTCTTTGTTTTTTTTTTCTTCGAATGCCGGTTTATGTTCTGTTCTTTCATTAAACATCTCAAAGGATGTCTTTGGAGGTGACGATTTAGACGTGCAGTTTGCTAAACTGGTAGCTTCTTTACAGATCAGCTATATTTACTCTCTATGTATCGGCTACATTAACAATAACACTGACTCCAGAGCCAAACCAGAGCAAACGTCACACACCAAAACACGTCTTCGTTTATTAGCTGAGCTACATCTGAGATACAGGAAGCCATTGTGAATATCTGAGTGTCCAAGTGAAACTTACGAGGCCTGCAAGCATGTGTGATTTCAGTTCACTTTTATTCAAAGTACAGACATGGGAATGTAAGTATGAAGAGGGGTAGAGGTGAGTGAGAGGTAACAAAGACGTGTGTGTGTGTGTGTGTGTGTGTGTGTGTGTGTGTGCAGAAGGAAACACCTATAGTGGGATGCAGTGTGATGTACGCGTCTCCCTCCACCTACACGGCAAACCATAATCTCTCCGTCGCCCACAGAGTTCAGTTTTGAGTAAACAACACAAACTATGATTTATGTAGAAAGAACTTTGTGTTGGAATTATTTGTATGATTATTTTTTTTTTTAAAGAGGCCAATGCGTAATACAATATGTGCAAATTTAGTTTACAATAAGTTTCTTTACTTTAAGATTAAAGAAATAGTTTAACTAAAAATAAATACATACTTTTTTTTTTTTAATTCTGATTTTACACAATTTACCCGAACGAAGTGGACGTTTGATTCTCATGCCGCACTGGAGCTACAACGACAATGTATTTTAGATAACGTTTCACCACATAAATATGAAATGTTCATTAAATTATCTTTACGAATATTCATTAGCTATTACTTTACTAATATGCTAGCATAAATGCTTGCATGCTAAGTTCAAGGTAATAATGCTAATGAGTTTCTTAAAAGTTTCACCTGAAAGGCGTGCCAATTTTATTAAAAGTTAGCCGTGTGAATTAATTTACAGAATAAATCTCAATACAAAGGCTTTTACATAGTTACCAAAAACATATAAGATATAAATGCATGCTAAATAATATTAAAATGAATATTAGTTTTACTAATTACTTAAACTAGTTAATGCAGAATGGCTTAATTAAACCTTAATTTTTTACTAATGACATAAATACACTGTATATTAAATTGGCTTTATGTCTTATTGTATATTAGATATACATTTATTATAACTGTCAATCAAAACATAATCATGGTTAACTTGTGTGTGTATGTGTGTGTGTGTGCGTGTGAATCAACAGGTGCTCTTTGTAGAGGGAAAATAGAAATACAGAAGTGAGATTATAATCTACAACAAGCCTATATATACCCCCCCCCCTCTCTCTCTGCCTCTGTCTCTCTCTCTCTACCCACGTGTCTCTTATCCTTAAAGAAGTTAAGGTCAAGCCTAAATTCAACCTTTGATGCCTAAACTGATACCTTCACCTTCATGCTTTAAAAGTCGTTTTAAGTTCAGTTGCTCGTCACATAGAAATGCATGCTAATTAGATCAAAACGCGCGCACTAATTAGTCAGTAATATAGACTACAAAACGTTGGAAAACTTGTCTGCATATGAACTAACCCATCCTAAGTTAATTCATGTTTCATTATGTGCTAATTAATCATTACTGCAAACGAATGCAATGAACCATGATTATGCACTAATTACATGCCATTTTAGCGATGTACTGGCAAGCTTAAATCCGTACTAATTCTATTACATATTGCATATTCATGCATACAATCTTTTATCACAGCTTAGCTTCGAACCTCTGACCTAAATAAATACTCAAAAACTACCAAGCTACCTACATTAGTAGCTTCATTAACATGCTAATTCCACGTATTGTATATATCTGTTAATTGAAGATAAATGTGATAAATACAAACATTACACACATGGGTACCTACTAAGTATTCAAGCGTAATTAACACAGTACTTAAGTGTATTAATATGACATGGATTAAAATATTGTTTTAAATTCATCATGATGCCTTTATTTAAACATATTCATTTCTAAATCCGAACAAACGCATAATAGGTTTATTAAACGTAATACTTAATACTTAATGTTAATTTACGCTGTATGAATCTATGCTGGCTAGTTGGAGTTTCCACGTAAGTCGAGCTCCTGATTTGTGATGTATGTATTTGATATGCTTTTATGTCAGTAAACGATTTAACAAGGCAAAAATAAGTACATAGCTACTTTAGTATCGCTATATGTTCTTGTTCTTCATGAATTAAAAATACAGAATTAACCAAAAACAGTAGATATTCTGATATTTCTATCTGCCCCATATTTGGATCATAATTAGATCGATAAAATTAGCGTTTTTATATATTTTTATAGTGCATATTCTTAGTACTATTTTCCAGTTACTTGAGGATTCACATGTACATGCAAATCATTTATAGCTGCATTATACTGTAAAACTGCACATTATACCTTCAACAGCGTTTTCCTGGTGATTTTAAATAATTAATGAACGAGACATCAAACTTTTACCCATTTCTAGTTACGTTCAGTTTTGTAGACCGTCCGCAAAAAATGCAGCATCACTTATGTTATAGCAGCTATAATTATTCCTTCTATCACCAGCTTCCTGTTTTCTCTCACTTGAAACTAATCAGACAACACCCCCCCCCAGCTTGTCATGTTACAGAGAAACCACAAAGCTTCATCTACAGTTGCTGCTACAGTTACCTCTGACTGTTACAGCATTTTTCATGATTTGTTCAGCGTGCACCATACTATGAGTTTTCAGTTACAATCAAATTAGGAGTGCATTAATATAAACTTGTGATTACCAGCTCTTGTTATAGAAAGCACGGTCTGGCCAATCAGAATGAAGAATTCAACAGCGCTAGGGTTAGGGTTAGGGTTAGTGTAAGTAAAATGGACGGGAGAAAAGGCGGCGTTGGAAATAAGAGCACGGAATACCAAGCGTGATACCAAAACGTAACCCTCTTTCTGATGCGAGAGAGAATCTGTTGTCGACTTTTTTTCTCTTCTATCTGTTCAGCAGAATAAACTCCTCTGTCCTGACCTTTAACAAGTGTAGCCTGACCTGCAAAACATGTCCTCTTGTGGTTTACTCAGTCCTGTTTATGAAAAAAAAAAAAAAAACCAGACCATTCGTATACAACTAATTGAAGATGTGCTTAGCATGTGATCGCCTTTATCTACTTAATTCTGCTATGGAGCTACGAGGCTAACATAACTTACCTCAGCTTATTTTAGCTAAATTCTTAATATCTGCCTCAAGCTGCTTCCATTAATGGGGGAGCCATCTCGAAAAACATTGAAAACATTACTCTTTCTCATATTATTATTATTATTACTGACAAGACCGACGCATCTACAAAACACAACGAGATGTCCCGTAACTGTAATGCAGTTAAACAAAGCCCTAAATTACATTTGAGTGATATATGACTAAGTGTTACTGCATCACTTGGAATTGAAAAAAACACTTTTGGAATATTTCGTTGTTTTTCAGAGCTGCTACGTAAGTGACGTGTTACTGCGGACACTGACGCACGTCATGTCATGCTGTCATCATAATTGTCTGACATTTCCCTCTTGTTTGTCAAAAAGTCACTGTTTATGTGTGTGTTTGTTTGTTTGTAGGCCATTCTCATCTCTGTATCTATTTTTAAGTCATGGTTAACCCCCAATACTCTCCGACCTCGTCCCGCGGCCCAACTACTTCATTTTTCCACTCTTAAAGTCAAACACCTATTTTTAACTCGAACAACAGTGGGTGTGCATGTGGTCCGTCACCATCACTGTTCGGTTACGCTGATGGTGAAAACGTCATCTCTTACAAATATGATTGTTTTTCAAACAAATTATGATTACAGAAATCGAGTCGTCGTTCCGTGAGAACTTTTTAATTGAACGGAATATGTTCTGAAATCTATCATTTTTCTATAATCTAAACAGAAGAAAACAGTTTGGGTGATTTTTGTTTTGTATGACAAACAAAACGTCATCATAAGATAGCATGCACACTAAACAATGGCTTTATTTTATTTCACAAAACTTCACCCTGAAGTAAAAGAATATAAACTCATATGCTTTTTATTCAGCTTGTCCAAGACCATGCTCCATATTAAAAGGGTGTGCAGGTAGGCAAAACCAGGACATACCAGAGAAATAGTGGAACTAAACTTGCAAACAGACTATAAACAAAGGAAACAGGCAATGAAACACAGATTCAGTGTATGATACTGTTACAACGTAGGAAAGTGGTTACAGACATTGTTGCTAGGCAGCTGGGAAGTATATCCACTGAGTATAAGCTGGCTAATGACTACAACAAGCTATAATATAGCAATTATGTCCTTTATACTAACTTTCTAAAGACACAGTGACAGTTGAAATGAGATATGACCACCAGAAATATCAATATTTACCTCAGATGTTCTGGTAAATTGCTAACAAAAGACTCCACATGACCAAAATTACACATTTAGCAAGCTATTATGCAACCATGTCAGTTGTAAAGACAATGTAAAGACACAGTGACAGTGGAAACAAGAAACAGTCACCAGAAATATCATCATTTACCTCAGATGTGTTGGTAAATTGCTAAAGAAGACTACATATGACCACAAATTATACTTAGCATTGGCTGCTAATGCAACTTGCATGGAAAACTCAACATTGTGTCACAACATGAGCTTAGTCTGTCAATTTTTTTTTTTTTTACTTCTGATGTAGTGAATAGTATAAAATCGTACAGTTACTGGCAAAGAACCGTAAGTGGTGATCTACCCCTGTGAACGATGAGTAACCCCATACATCTAAAAACATTTCCTAATTATGACTATGTATCTGTATTTGTGTGTGTCCTCAGGCCCGGAATAAACAGACAGGAGAAATGGCTGCCATAAAGATAATCAAGATGGAACCTGGTAAGGGAATTTTTGAGAGAACTAGTATGGAAATTACATTTACAGTGACTCAAATGAACACTGTAGAAGTTTATTCAGCAACTAGTGATTTGAATATGACATGCATTAGTGGATTGTAACGTTTAAAATCCCCTACACGCAATAATGTAAATTTATTCAAAATGATAATATATGAGGTAAGTACAGTATGAAGTAACGAGCGGAATCTGGGGAGTGATAAAAAAAAAAAAATCCATTGCATGGAATTCCAAAAAGTTTGGTATGGACAGCCCTTGTTCTAGAGATACAGTGTATACCCTTGTCCTCTTGTTGATTGGATTTTGTTTCCTTCTCTTCTCTCAGAGGATGATTTCTCGGTGATCCAGCAGGAAATCGTGATGGTGAAGAGCTGTAAGCACAGCAACATTGTGGCCTACTATGGCAGCTACATCAGGTCAGAGACTGGAAGGAAACTTTGTATAACCAGAAACGGTTCCTTATATTATTGTTCGTTTAAAGTAGAGGTGTGCTTTGAGACTGGAATATCACAGGACCCAACAAAAAATTTGCAGGAGTGGGTGTTTTAAAAAAAAAACTTTCTTACTGTCAGGAGAAGCCATATAAAATGAGAGCCTATAGGATGCTTACGCTTTAATCTTCAGTAAACACTTTACCTGGTCAGAGTTGAGAACCTTTCCCTGGCACACAGGGTATGAGGCAGGAATGCACCCTGAATGAGAAGCCAGTCCATCAAAAGGGACCATGCACACACGTTCACACACTCATTCACATGTAGAGACAATTCAGCATAGCCAGTCGGCCTACCAGCTTGTCCAGAGAACCCAGAGAAAATCCACATAGACACGAGGAGAACGTATGGAGCTCCACACAGACCGTAACCCAAGGTCAGGATCGAACTGGGGGACCCTGGAACTGTGACGTGGCAATGGTACATGCCATGCCACAACCACACTACCCTAATTTGTTTGTTTTTTTGAGAAATAGAACCAAATAAGTTAGTCATAAAAGATTGTAAGCAGGTACAAACAAAAAAGTGCAAGAGCAGGAATGATTGGTCAAGAGTGTTTGCAGGAGTGGGTGGGATTGGTCAAATGTTTGAGGGAGTTGGTGGGATTGGTCATGAGTGTTTGCAGGAGTGGGTGGGATTGGTCAAATGTTTGAGGGAGTTGGTGGGATTGGTCATGAGCGTATGCAGGAGTGGGTGGTATTGGTCAAATGTTTGAGGGAGTTGGTGGGATTGATCAAGAGTGTTTGCAGGAGTGGGTGGAATTGGTCATAAGTGTTTATGAGAGTGGGTAGGATTAGCCAAGAGTGTTTGAGGTGCTTGGTGGGATTGGACAAGAGTGTTTATCAGAGTGGGTAGGATTGGTCAAGAGTGTTTGAGGGAGATGTTGGGATTGGTCAAGTGTGTTTGCAGGATTGAGTGGGATTTGTCAACAGAGTCTGAGGGAGTGGGTAGGATGGGAACTAATTCCTTCTAGAACAGCAGGAATGGGAACTCCCATGGTAACTCCTCTAGTTAAGGTATAAAAGGTATAATGACAAAAACTTTTGTGGCTACCTTTGGGTCAAAGAACAATTTCTAGCTTTGCCCAATACAGGATATTCATGGTTTTATTGTTTCATTATTCTAGCATAACCCACACAGTTCATAAAGAGCTTTTTGAAGGTGGCCTGGTATATTTGAGCAGGAAATTTGATTATTTCAAAGGTAATTGGTAAGTTGTGCCCTTCTAGAACATGATTTATATTATGTATTTCCCAGACACTTGTATTCTGTGTGGCAAAACCCGTCCCAAACCTATAGCACTACAGTCAAGTCAGTTGATGGTTAAGGTCTTTGATAATAATATTAATAATTAAGGATCTTGCACAAGGACCAAACAGTCGCATTCAGGCAGTCTCAGGATTTATGTTTTCTACCTCCTAAAAGTGAAGCATAGCCCCGGAGGTACCTGACATCATATAAAGCTTTAGTTAGCACAGTACTATTTGTAAGTTTGTTACCTGTCTATGGATTTAAAAGTGCTCTGTGTTGATAGATGAATCTCCACTGAATTTCAGGCGTTATGTTATATTATCTGATAAAAGAACATATTTGTGTTGGTAATTGAGAAACATTTATTAAATTTAGAAAGATCTAAGCCAAGGCATTAAAATGAACAAATTTTGAAGCTTCCCAAATACCATACATACAGTGCAAGACCGTAAACTAAACCTTTTGCTGCATTTGCTACACAAAGATATCATTGAAATTGAGTGTTCAGTGTTGAAAGACATTTAATATGAACCCCTGCCATGTATAGATGCATTACGTGTATAGAAATTAGACAGATGCATTTGTATTTGTGTGTGTTGTAGGTCAAATAAACTCTGGATCTGTATGGAGTACTGTGGAGGGGGCTCCTTACAGGATATCTACCATGGTAGGTAAAATCTATTGTGACGTTTTTGTTTTGTTTTTAAGTTCTCATCAACTTCCCTTTTTTCTCTGAATGTTTTAGTTTCACCCAGTTTCGCCTCCATGTTACGGGTTGTTTCACTGCCCTTCACTTGGTTTCATTGTCAACCCAAGTCAGATTTCTTACTGTAGATAACCATTGGATAACCTACCCAGAATTTATGGACTTTATCATTAAAATTCTAAAAACAGTGGATAAGTCTTAACATTTAATTTGCTCATATTTGTCACCTGATACACCAGAGCCATATCTCCCTAAAGTTCTCGCCTGGTTTTCCCACTGAAGCTAAGCAGGGTTGAGCCTGGCCAGACCCTGGATGGGAGACCTCCTGTGGAAAACTAAGGTTGCTGCTGGAAGTGGTATTAGTGAGGGCAGTAGGGGGTGCTCACCCCGTGGTCTGTGTAGGTCCTAATACCTGAGAAAATTGATAGGGGCACTATACTGTAAAAACAGCACTGTCTTTCAGATGAGACGTTAAACTGAGGTCCTGACTCACTGTGGTCATTAAAAATCCCAGGACGCTTATTAAAAGAGTAGGAGTAGTGAAATTCCCCATTGGTCCTTCTCTATCATGGCTCCCTAGTAATCCTCATCTCTGAATTGGTTACATCACTCTCCTCTCCTCTGGTGGATGTTCTGGTGCACTATGGCTGCCATCGCATCATCTAGGTGGATGCTACACACTAGTGATGGTTGAGAAGACCCCCATTCCGATAATATGTAAAGTGCTTTGAGTGTCTAGAAAAGCACTATATAAATGTATCTATGTGGTTTCTACAACCTACTATCCTCCTCCACCTACACATGACAGATGCTGTTATTAATAAATATGACTCTCGACACAATTTGAAGCAAAAGAACTGGGTGAGAAGCTAAAAAACATCATTTCAGCTACGCTGTTTTTCCTGCATGGTGGAGAGTTAGCAAGTGTTTCTAGTGCCATGTTGCTAATTTACACATCCAAGTTTTGAGATCAAGTCAACAAAAACAGTATTGGAATGTAAGGCTTCTGTAGAGACTACAAATGGGTGAGAAATTAAAGGAAAAACCGTTATCTTTTATGCTGTGGGGACATTTATTTATTTTTGCTGGCATAGTCTGGGTCCACTTGGCCACTTAAAGGCATTTATCCAGTCCCACCCACTAGCTAGTTCTGCCATATCATATGATAGCTACCAACTGGTTACAGCTAGCACAGGAAAGCACTATCTGCCCTCTTCCACATACATAAGCTAATATGCAGCAATTACAACATGTAGTTTTGCACGCGGGTCTCCTTTGAACAGTGGACTAGTTGAACAAACAGACTTGACAAAAACTATAATGAACTTTCCTTTACTTTTACACTATCCGTTGTTACCCAGATGAGGACGGGTTCCCTTCTGAGTCTGGTTCCTCTCAAGGTTTCTTCCATGAAACATCTTAGGGAGTTTTTCCTCACCACCATCACCACTGGCTTGCTCAATTGGGATACATTCACGCATTTATAATCTGTATCCTGTGTTTATATGTTTCTGTAAAGCTGCTTTGAGACAATGACCATTGTAAAAAGCACTATACAAATAAAATTGAATTGAATTGAATTGGTGCCATGGTTGGCTAGTGATGCTCTGATTGACAGGGGAGAGAGACTAACTCCATCCCTCCCAGCCATATAGTATGGGGCCTGTTTTGCTCTCTGGGACTGCTAATCTTGGAAGGATGTGGCATCCTCAGGATTTGACCTGGCAATCTCCCGATAACAAGGCGAGACTTTTTCGGTTCCAGAATCCAAGGATCTTCTGAGATTTCCACCCTGATGGGCGTGGTCTCTATCAGGATGACCCCAAACCCATTCCACAGGGCACAAGGGCTCACTGAATGGTTTGATGAAAATAATGAAATTAATATGCTATGAGCTTCACACTCAACCAAACTGAAGACCAATTTTGGAGAAATTTTGGAGAGACAGTGCTAGGTCGGTTAAAATATTTATTAGAAGTACCATTATGGGCATGTATGTACAATGGTATCCCAAGCACCTCACATCTCCACAGATAAAACAAGTTTTTAAATCAGTTTTGGTCGAAATTCTTAAGCCCTGTGATCTGCTATGTCAATCATCTCATGCTCTCTTTCTGCCATCACTCGGGCCTTGTATTTATCTCTCTTTCTCTCTTTCACAGTGACTGGCCCTCTTTCAGAGCCACAGATTGCATACGTGTGTCGCGAGATGCTACAGGTGAGGTCAAACACATCGGCACTCATTCGCTGTCAACTTCGCACGTCATAAATATGAGTATGAGTAGTTCGAAGAACAAATGATTCTTCACTCTAGTAACGTACGTGCGTTCGCATTAAATGGTTTTTCCTAGATCAACTAGATAACAAATTGAAAAAGTGCAGTGTCCAGTTGGCAACGAGCATGTGATGTTCGATGAGGACACGCCCCTTTTCTGTTTTGACTTAATGTTAATGCATTTTTGGTTTCTTTTTTTTTGTTTTGTCTTTGTGTTTTGTTAATGTGTTTTGCATTTGCAGGTCACTATAAGATGGATATTTCAACTATAACTGATCCAAAATCCGCAATCCTGACCTGACTCTTTGTTCTTTCTTTCTTTTTTTTTTTTTTTTTTTTTTTTTAACAGGGGTTAGATTACCTGCATGGCCAGAAGAAGATACACAGAGACATCAAGGTACATCAATGCCGAAATATTTTTCAGGATACTGCACTGAATTTGACATATTTGCTTTGTTTTACTGAATTCATTCTCAATCTTTGGAAACTTGGTGCTAAACACAAATGTAACTAATACTGGTTACAAAATTTGAAATAATCTCAGTGGCACAATGAGTTACAAAGATGGAATGTTTACCAGCTTGGGTGTGCCAAGCTGTCCTCAGTACTGTCCTGGTTCAGAACCGTCTTCAATAAGCCCTCGTCAGGAACATGCTTAGAACAATCTAGCTAAAGCATACAGTATTCCTTGGTGATTTACAATCAATAAATACAACACAAACAAACTTATACTAACTCGCTAATAGAATTAGCATAACCAGAAACTGCATTTTATTAGCTTTAGATACAAGTGTTTGCTAGCTAACAAGCTGCCTAGCTCGCTAACGTAGTCAAGTAACAACGTTGTGTCAGTTGCTATTCCTTTCTGTACGGATGCTTGGTTGCTTAAACCAACAAACTGACAGTTAATCACTGAATTCTTTAACAGACTGAGATAATGTATATTCTCCATATCAGTTTATATGATGAGGATCCTCTAACGATAGACCCGATATGTGTGGTAATAAG
>NC_030432.2:2163394-2193394 GCF_001660625.3 Ictalurus punctatus
CCACACATGTGCACTCCAATAAAGGTGTAAAGGCCAAAATAAAAATTTGGCTCTATATGTGTGTGTGTGTGTGTGTGTGTGTGTGTGTGTTGTGGCAGACCCTTCCGCGTTTTCCAGTTTCAGGACAGACATCTCACCGGACCAGCCTCCTGTATTACCGCCCAAATCAGACAGGAGGCGCCGACAGCCTGTTAAGGTACCATTAAAGATTCGCCACCAGAGGCTTCTTTGTGTTCTGTAGCCACGCCCCCTTTTTTTTTGCCTCAAAGACAGCCAGGCATAATCACTGAGCAACAGATAAGCCCTATTTGGACGGGATTATTTTCTCTGGGTGTTATACTGTGTGTCATAGCATTTTTTTTTTTTGACACAACTCCAGACAGCAATGAAACGAACATGGCTAAAACAAGTTACGGGATTGTTTTTGGGATTTTTTTCTTTTCTTTTCTTCTAACAACATGGATGTTTGCAGCACACGCGATTAGCTGTCGTTTTATATGTATTCGCGGTCTGAAACGAATACAGAGAACGTGATCGGATCATTTTCATATACGATCGGCGATACAATTTCTAGAAAGCGAAAGGTCGTGCGATGTACAGGTGAAAGTGGTTTTTATAGCTATATCTATCATTATAATAGCACTCCGGATAGGAGTACAATGATCAGCGGGTCATTTGATTTGTAATTTTCTGCTGAGGAGAGAGAGAAAAACACCAATCAGTGGAGTTCCTTCAAAACGATGTAATCCCATCCAAATAGGACTATAGAAATACTGAAAAGCTTGAGCTTTTAAAGGCTGGCTGTAATGTAAATAAACTAAGCTTAGTGTTCAGGAAGTACTAGCGATACGCACCCTATGCTTATTTCATCAAACTATTAAAATTGTTTATAATCAAGATGGCACCGAGCCAACACCCAGGATCGGTATCGGTCCAATACCAGTTAAAAATTATGGATTGGATTTTGGATTAAAAAAAACCCCAAACAAATTAGCCTTAAAATATCTGCGAAAGTTTTTAGCTATGTGCTTTTACTTAGGTTTTTAAAGAAAAAATAATTATCGGGTAATATTCCGATGGTCCAGTACAAGCAATTTGCATAATACACGTGTTTATTCACTGATAATGAGAAAGCCCAAATCTCCGAGCCCTAATGAACGAATTACACGGTAGCTAAACAGTTCACGTCCATCTCAGGAACAATTAGAAATTTGGTTTGAGTAAAAAGCAAATAAAAAAGATTTTTACTCAAAACTCAAACCTCGATGTCCAATACTAACACTCCTTACTGTACAGGAATGAATTTATTGATAAATGACGTATTGCTCAACAAACAATTCCAGCAACTTTCATTTAAAAAAGTACAGAAATCAAACTACCTTTTATTGTGATCGGTTTTAACTTTTAACAAAATAATTATCTTTTACTAGTGTATTTTACTCGTCCTGGGGGCGGGGCTTAATTCATTTGCATGTTGTCATTACTACGTAGTTGTCTATAGGATTATTTCGATTTTGAATCCATCGGACTCGGAAGTAGTACACGCCGGATTCAAAATGGATAATAATCCTATAGACAACTACGAAAATTAAACAATAACGAATAAAAAACGGGGTTATGGTGTACATAGTAGTGACAACATGCAAATGAATTAAGCCCCACCCCCGGGACGAGTAAAATACGCTAGGACAAGATCATCACTTTTGTTAAAAGTTAAAACCGATCGTTATAATTTTTGGTTAAAAGAAATAATTTGAAATGAAAGTTGCTGGAATTGCTTGTTAAACAATACATCACTTATCAATGAATTCATTCCTGTACAGTAAGGAGTGTTAGTATGTAGTGTATAGTTATCCTGTGTATAGTTATCTATATGCATGAATGGTTGTGTATTTTTTTGCAGGAGCCGCCTGATCCAGTACAGAGGAAGCTCCCGGTATGAATCATAACCCACCCCCCCCAAAAAATATAATAATAATTTAAAACCCCGAATCTTATAATAATATATTATACATTATTATAATAATCACTGCCAACTAAACGTTCTTACTTTTCTTCATTATAGATCTTCTTTAAAAAGGTTTTTAACGGCTGCCCTTTAAAAGTCAACTGCTCTACGACGTGGGATCACCCCACCAGCAAAGGTAAGAGACGTGTCCCAAACGCTAATTCGGAGCATGATACAGTGTCGAAAAAGCTTAACCAGCTGAAAACCACCGTCAACATACACTAGAGTGGTTTCAAATGGTAATCAATAAAACGTCTGATCGTTGATATGGTGAAGTTCGTCGTTGAGTGTGACTTGTTGGTGTGATATCTCAAGAACGAGAGGTTCAATGTTTGTAGAATTGTAACGATGGGAGTTATCATCGTAACCAGCAGGTGAACTGATTCGATTTGCGAACTGATCCAGATACAAGGTCAAGGTTGCGGCAAGGTCAAACGTCTGACATAAGTTTTTCTTCAGTAACTTCCTTCCTGTTCGTAGTATAATTTAAGGCTATCTCATGCGTACAGGTTAGTAACATGAAGGACTAGGCATCCCCACTGATGCTGTTGGCGTCGAGTTCGACTTGTTGTCTTCGTAACTGCAGGAGATGAGGAAAAAAAGAGAGGCTGGCTTGTTTTAGCTGCAATAACATAAGTGAGAACAGGAACTAACTTGCTTTGTAGACGTTCCACAACATTAAATGTAACTAGACATTGATGAAAAAAAAAGTATCCTATGACATATCCTTCTTTAATAAATAAAACACTGTATTGGAAAATAACCAACTTCATAAATATTAGGACGAGAACTGGTATTCTTATCAATGACTACGTTTACATGGACAGCAGTAATCTAATTATTGAGCTTACTCTGAGTAAGATAATAATGTGATTAAGGTGTTTACGAGTCGCTTTTAGAATACTCCTGTCATGTTCCCGTTGTACATGTTATAGAACATAATTAGATTAACAGCGCATGTCATTACGTCACCGCGCCACGCCGTCCCTCAAGAATTTCACGTATCGACATACAGTCCGTCTTCGTTATGGTACCGTATACAGATTTGCGTGTTTTTATTTATTTTTTTTACGAACGCTTTAAGTGCAGTTAATTATATGTCACGCTGTACGTGCTAATAGACGACTGCTTGAAGCCGTGGGCTGCGTCCCAAATCGCGTAGTTACCGTCTATATAGTAGCCGAGATACATGTATTTTTCCCCACTACAGGCCTATAGTAGGGAAGTATGCGGTTTGGGACGCAGCCGAACTCTCTTGTCCGCCGTAAAACGTAAAACTGCCGTGTGTGATCGTGTCCTGTCGCAAAATGCTGTGAAAACTCTCACACGACGCTCATAATGTGATTAAGGTGTTTACATGTCACTACTACACGTCCATAATGCGACTAAAACAGGAGTACTCCACCTGTCTTAATTCGATTATTGCTTATTTCAATTATGACCTTAATCAGATTAAGGTAAGTAAAAATTGCTGTTTACATGGTAGTTTCTTAATTAGAGTACGGTCTTAATCGGATTAAGAGTGGATTATTGTTGTCCATGTAAACGCAGCTAATGTGTCATCATGCTGGGGTATTTATTTTATTATACACTCTTATATGTACATATATTAAGCAATTCACTTGTTGCAGCCCTTCACGACATACCAGTACAGTTAACTGTGTCCTACTTTTTACTCTAGCAGTGTTCTAGCAGTTTCTTAAAATGGCCTACCTGCTAGTATGGAGAATGCTAACTCGACATGAACTAGCATTTAACACACAGCTATCTCATCTCATCTCTCTCTCTCTCTCTCTCGCTCTCTCTCTCTCCCTCTCTCTCTCCCTCTCTCTCACTCTCCAGACCACCACCTGATCCTGGGCTCCGATGAAGGGATCTTCACGTTAAATCTGAACAGCACGGAGGCCACACTCGAGCTGGTGAGCCACAAACACACAGCCAGGATTTTAAAAATAGTTTGGAATTAAACCACACTTTTGTTTACTCAAATTTCCAACTTACGCCACCTACAGTCCCTGATCCAAGATATGTTTAGTATCTAAAATGTACTTGCGTAGTCGCACTAAAGCTAATAACATTGTCATGCTAACTACGCTGAAAAGTCAGATTGTTTACATTTGTTTACCAGCTTTCTGATACTGTTTTCTATTATTATTATTTTTTTAAAACAACAATACATCGCATAGCTGAAGACATAGCTGTAGTGGCAGCCATTTTAGGCCAGACTTGATGTACAATGTTAATTATAGACTGATAAAACGCTAATACATATGTGGTCATAATCGATAATTTGTTTATTAGTTTGTCCTCTTGAGGATCGGTGACTTTAAGGTTGTTTCACTGACTTCTGATCTCTCGCTTGATCTCTTTTTTGTCAATATTGAAGCTTTTTCCACACAAGTGCACGTGGGTGTACACCATCGGCAACGTCTTAATGTCCATATCAGGTAAGACCTAAAAAAATAAGTGAAAATACCTTAAACATAATCGAATTTCATAACCAACAATTATTTATTTATTTATAAAAAGCTAGAAAAAGTGTGTGTGTGTGTGTTTGTGTGTGTGTGTGTGACAGGAAAGTCCTCCCAGCTACATTCCCATTTTCTCAAGGAGTTGTACGAGCAGGCTAGAAAAGAACATCGCGTGGCACTTCCAACACACAGATTGATACCCAGGTGACTACACACACACACACACACACACACTCACATTTTCCCGTAAGCGTTGAGTGTGCGTGCTGAAACTGACCTTGATTTAGAGGGGTGCTTGAAAGTTTGTGAACCCTTTCTAATTTTCTATATACCTGCATAAATATGACCTAAAACGTCATCTGAAGTCCTAAATGTAGACCAAAAGAACCCAATTAAACAAATGAGACGAAAATATTATACTTGGTCATTTATTTATTGAGGAAAATGATCCAATATTACATATCTGCAAGTGGCAAAAGTATGTGAATCTCTAGGATTTGCAGTTCATTGGAAGGTGAAATTAGAGTCAGGTGTTTTCAATCAATGGGACAACAATCAGGTGTGAGTGAGTGAACACCCAGCTTCATTTAAAGAACAGGGATCTATCAAAGTCTGATCTTCACAACACATGTTCCTGGAAGTGTATCATGACACGAACAAAGGAGATCTCTGAGGACCTCAGAAAAACAGTTGCTGACGCTCATCAGGCTGGAAAAGGTTACAAAACCATCTCTAAATTCTAAAGTCCTCTCTCCCATTGGCTAATGTTACTGTTCATGAGTCCACCATCAGGAGAACACTGAACAACAATGGTGTGCAAGGCAGGGTTACAAGGAGAAAGCCACTGCTCTCCAAAGAGAACACTGCTGCTTTTCTGCAAGATCACATGAGCCAGAAGGCTGTTGGAAAAATGTTTTGTGGACGGATGAGACCAAAATAGAACTTTTTGGTTTAATGCAAAGCATTTGGAGAAAGGGAAACACTGCATTCCAGCATAAGAACCTTATCCCATCTGTGAAACATGGTGGTGATAGTATCATGGTTTCGACCTGTTTTACTGCATCTGGGCCTGGATGACTTGCCATCATTGATGTAACAATGAATTCTGAATGATACCAGCGATTTCTACAGGAAAATATCAGGACATCTCTCTGTGAACTGAATCTGAAGAGAAAGTGGGTCATTCAGCAAGACAACGACCCTAATCACACAAGCCATTCTAATAAAGAATGGTTAAAGAAGAATAAATTAATGTTTTGGACTAGCCAAGTCAAAGTTCTGACCTTAAACCAACAGAAATGTTGTGGAAGAACCTGAAGCAAGCAGTTCATGTGAGGAAACCCACCAACATCCCAGAATTGAAGCTGTTCTGTACTGAGGAACGGGATAAAACTCCTCCAAGCCGATGTGCAGGACTGATCAACAGTTACCTTTAAAAGTTTATCTGCAGTTATTGCTGCATAAGGGGGTCACACCAGATACTGAAAGCAAAGGTTCATATACTTTTGCCACTCACAGATATGTAATATTGAATCATTTGCCTCAGTAAATAAATGACTCAGTATATTATTGTTTAATTGGGTTATCTTTGTCTAATTCTAGGACTTGTGCGAGAATCTGGTAATGTATTAGGTCATATTTATGCAAATATATAGAAAATTCATAAACTTTCAAGCACCACTGTATAACGATTGAAGCACAGTACTAACATAGTTGATTTCTGTTTAGTTTAACACACACTTACACACACAGTAAAACTACAGCGGATGTTAAGTCTTCAAAGTTTTTTTCATAACTCATTATAACCCTGATCCAGAATTCTACTCTGTACACTAAACTAGCATTAGCAGCATTGCTATTATGCTGCATAACCCGCAAAAAGTGGAAGCCACACCGAATCGGCTGTGTTGTAACCGAAACATAGCGTGGATGTGACCTACATGATGCCATGATTTCTTTTTGCAAGTGCAAATTAGCAAACACACACATTCACAAACAGTAATACACACCTACACATAACCACACTTGTGCATCTATATGCACGAATGCACACGGTTAGAACCAAACTAATTCCACTTCATCTTCTTTCAACAGGAAGTTCACCATCACCTCAAAGTTCCCAGACACCAAGGGATGCCGAGCATGCTCAGTGGGTAAGGGAAGCAGGAATTACCGCAAACGTACACGAAAATACATAGCTCAAATTCCAGTCAACGTCACTCAAATTTTCACAAACTCAATTCCACTTTACTTTGATTAAAAGAAAAATAAGCAACAAACCAAAAATACATGTACATTATGCAAACTGCCTCGAACTGAAATTTACTTACAAATCTACATCCCATGAAGTCAAATTCGCTTTACTCAAATCCAGACGACTGTAAATTTCACTAATGAATTACTCATTAATCCGAATTCCACAAACTGAAATCCACACTACTGCAGTTCCCACAAACTCAAATTCACATTATTCTAAATCCCACAAACTCAAATTTACATTATTCTAAATCCCACAATCTCAAATTCACATTATTCTAAATCCCACAATCTCAAATTCACATTATTCTAAATCCCACAAACTCAAATTTACATTATTCTAAATCCCACAATCTCAAATTCACATTATTCTAAATCCCACAAAATGAAATTCACATTATTCTAAATCCTACAATCTCAAATTCACATTATTCTAAATCCCACAAACTCAAATTTACATTATTCTAAATCCCACAATCTCAAATTCACATTATTCTAAATCCCAGAAAATGAAATTCACATTATTCTAAATCCCACAAACTCAAATTCACATAATTCTAAATCCCAGAAAATGAAATTCACATTATTCTAAATCCCACAATCTCAAATTCACATTATTCTAAATCCCACAATCTCAAATTCACATTATTCTAAATCCCACAATCTCAAATTCACATTATTCTAAATCCCACAAACTGAAATCTACCCTACTGCAGTTCCTCAAATTCACATTACTCAAAGTTGTATAACCTCAAATCCACCCAACAGTGAACGTACAAGCTAAACTTCATTACTATAAATCTCGTAAACTCATATACACGCTACTCTAAATCTGGTCAACTCAAACAGTATTCTGAATCTTACAAATGAAAAATGACGGTTACTCTAAATATTACATGACAAATTTAAACCCTACCAGAAACCCCAGAAGCTAAAGAAATGACCACATAAAACTCATAGTACACTGATATTATTAAAGCCCGCTATGTTGTGTTTCAACAAAGAGAAAAGATTTATGACTGTCTTTCTTTCTTTAGTCCAGAACAGTCAGCGAGGGTGTGTGTTCTTGTGCGGTGCTTTGGAGTCCAGAGTGGTTCTGCTGCAGTGGTACGAGCCCATGCAGAAGTTCATGCTCATAAAGGTTGGTGACTTTTAACGATGCAGCCTGCTCATGTTATTGTTCACTTTCCTCCGACACGTTATTAATGCCTCTTTCACTTGTGTCCATCTGACTCCTTTTCAACATACTCGTTCTTGCAAGTCAATACATATCGGATTGGTGACCACTATGCAGTTTTGCTTCTATTGTACTGTATTTTTTTATGTTTCATTTTTTCAAAATACTTTCCGAAACAGGTTTGTCAGTCTGAAAGTGTATTTTTTGATTGTTTAACTGATCTGTTCTTGCACGTGTGGCCCTGCAAGCTAATTACATAGAGAGGAAGAGCGGTAGCTAGCAGATTTCTGTGTTGAGTAAATTCCCAATCAAATAAAGTCTAAGTCAAAATTTTCATTATGTGGTACCTACAAACCTGAATCGATTTTCATGTTCGCACTTCTAGCTGGAAATTCTCCACAATTTCAGAATAAACCGAAACACCACAATTTAAAAAAAATAATAAAAAAATAGCTTATCATCTAGCTAGCTGAAATCGAGGCTAGTTAATACTAGTTTAAAAAGTAAAAAAAAATAAATAAATAAATAAATAATTTTTATGAAAGTGCATTTTAATATCTTGAAGTTTGGCACAAATTAGTGTGTGTGTCAGCGTCTTGCCTTGTTAGCTAACATTTTTTAGCTAGCTGACCGAGCCGTATTTATTCACCTCATGCCAACTATTAAATTTCCAAAATGGACTAAAGAACAATGCATCATACTTTCTACGTGTTTAAAGTTATGTTTAATATTGCGGAACATCCCTGGAACTAGTATTTCCTGTTATCACTTGCATTATAACAGCTATAAACATATCTCGTCATTCCTTCTTCGCTTCCTCTTGAAGCTAATAAAACAAAACATAAGACAAGAAACGGTAAAGTGCAACGGCCTCTATCCTTGACTTTCATGTAGCGGAAAACATACGTTCTTTGTTAGATTATATATCTTATTATATTATATATCTGCCATACAAATAGTTATGTAAATTGTTACTATAAAAACAAGAACATATTAGAACAATCGTCTCATGTATGCAACGGTATTGTGGTAAAGCTTACCTTTTTTTTACTTAATAAATGTAGACTTTAATACCTTTATAAAGTTTTTATTATTAATACCTTGTTGTTTGCTGCAGGACTTTGACTTCCCGCTGCCGTCCCCCCTGCGTGTGTTTGAGATGTTGCTGGTTCCGGATCAGGAGTACCCGATGGTATGTATCGGGATTAGCAGGGGTGCGAACTCTATGCAGCCTGTTCACCTGGAGATCATCAACCTCAACTCCAACACATCCTGGTTCACCAGCACCGGCGTCGGTAAGCGATCGTAGTAATTCATCGAAGTATGGACACGGTTATTAGTAGCTTGATTAGTTTTTATAATTTAGTGGCTGCTATTATTACTATTATTATTATTATTATTATTATTATGAATTTTCCAATAACAGTATTTCATTTATGAATGAACATGCCATACGTTTTATAGTTACATATAACATTGTGTAGTTAGTTCCTTTACCAGCCTCTCTCACTGTCCCTGTTTAAACCTCTGCACTGGGTATCAGGATTATGTCCGGATTAACCACATAACCTCTTTGCGTGTGCTTGTTAGAAAACCAAAGCATGGAGAGAGTTCAGGTGAATCAGTTGGACTGCGACACACTCCTTGTTCTTATTGAGAGTAAGTGAACTTTCACGTCTGTTTCGGGTGTGTGAGGAAAGGGGCAATTACTTCAAACCATTAGGATCATTCAAACATTGGCCAAACATGATATACACTGCCAGTCAAAAGTTTTTGAACCCCTGTATTAACATTTTGGTTCTGTTTCAAGATACAAGTTCAAGTTAAATCGTCTAGGATTAGAGAATCGAAGTAAGAAATAAGAATAAGTGAACTGAGAGATAAAGAGAAAAGTATGATCTGAACCACTCTAATTAGGCGCTTTTAGCACATACGAGGGTGAGTCAAATGAAAATCTTTAAAAAAAACAAACAAAAAAAACATAAATTTGAATTGAATCAAGTTCATTGAATCGTTCCTTATTTAACTGCCATTCATGCATAAAGTCGGATCTTTTATATAAAGCAAGTCTTCTGAAGGAAAGTTGCCGGAAATAGCGTGAACGTTTTGGATAAAGCATTATTCCCTTCGTATTTTCCGCAGACACAGTGCACATCGTGAACGTGGACGGGTCACTGAAGAGCTCCAGGAAGTTGCAATCAGAAGTCAACTTCCCTTTGGACATAGAATCAGTAGGTAAGCTACCGCAGTCCAGGAAGTACAATCCTGCATGCAAACACTATGCCTAATTCACTATGCCTAACTTCCCCTTGTTTGAATCGCCAGCACGAAATACGAGTATGCTGCTTACACAAACGTTGGTATATTTGTTTTTATAAGAAGTTGCCCTCGTGTTATTCCCTATGCTAAGTAATCTCGCACAGCTAAACATTACGTACATGACATACCTGACTAGCAGACCCGTGACACGTGGATAGGGTCCTTACAGTACGTAGCCTTTCGTGAGGATGATGTCATCTTCACCACACCGTTCTCTTAGTTTAGCAGCTAAAATGGAAGTTTGTTAGAGAACACAGTGGTGCATGAGCATGACTTAGCACGACTTTGCGAACAAATGAAGCTGTTTCTATGTGTAAAATATTCCCTTTAAAAAAATTAAATTAGCTTTTGATGTTTAATAGTTTCATTTAACCATTTTATCTATTTTGTGTGTGTGTGTGTAGTGTACGTTGATGACACGTTGTTGGCTTTGTGGAAACATGGCTGGCAGAGGAGGGGTGAAGCGTTCTCGGAAATCCTGCAGGAGATCAATGAACCTAAGAAAATATTCCGGCTCGTTGGATCAGACAGGTACACACACACACACACACACACACACACACACACACACACACACACACACACACACACACACAAAAACATTTGTCATACTAACCTTGTAAGGACCTTCCACAATTATTAATGCAGATAATTAATGCTACACCTACACCTAAATCTAACCCTAAACTTAAATTCACTAACCAAAAGTCCCCAGAAGGTAAAAAAAAAAGTCAAATCCTTTTGGGTATGTTTGTTCCCCACCAGGATATAAGCACGTTCTCAAACACACACGCACATGCACACACACACACATTTTTTGTTTTGTGAGGACCTTCCACTGACATAATTACCGTAGCTAAATAATATTGTGCTACACTTAAATCTAAATCTACACCTTAACCTCAGTAAGGAAAAATTGGCTCGTTTAATTTGAAAAACAAACCAAAATAATAAAGCACTTTGAAAAAAAAAACACTGTATTTTTGTGAGGACCTGGTGATTGTGAGAACATCTGACACGATCCTATCATTGTGAGGACATTTTTGTTCCTCAAAAACGGTTAAATACACGTATGCATATATAAACACACATTTTCCGCTAAGGTGATAGGCTGCGTTCACGCCATGTCGGAATTACCGTAATTACTAGATGACAACCTGGACGTTCTACTCAGAGCTGTTCACATCCTCGCACTCGGAATGAAATGAATCCGTGTGAGATGATGTAGCTGACAGCTGCGAAATTCCATGCAACTGAATCTCCCATGATTAAGACATTAATAATAGTCAATTATTACACAGAAATATTACTACTGACTAAGGTAACTACTTAACCACATTTTACTGCTAAAGCCAGTACAAGTTGGCGCTCTCAGAAAATTCCCAGTTTAGAAGCTGTAATTACGAGTTCTACGAGGACGTGAACACTATTTACAAGCCGAAATCTCGTAATTAGGGTAATTATGACATGGCGTGAACGCAGCTCTATTATCTTTCTTCCCGTTGCTGCTACTTGTATAGCATATTGTAGTAATACGTCTTACAGATGGAGTTAGGCTTATTTACAACCTAGGCCATGTTATTGTGGTAATCTTATTAGGTTGCAGGTCTGAGTCATGCAGAATGTGGTTTAAAGCCTCCAAGATGACTAGCAAAATGTCTATACTGACAGTCACATGTTGCTAATGTAGTGTGACCTCAATTCTAAAAGCTTACTAGCAAATCTATTGCATACGAGCACAATACATTATGTGTGCGTACTTAGGACATTGGCTTACTTATTTAACTAACATAATTGCAATCATCACTAGCATACCTAGCTTGTTAGCTTACGAACATCATTGCATACTTTTGTGTTTGCACGCGAGCCTACTTGCATGCTAGTATACTTGAATATTAGCATACTGTTCTCGAACACTGGCATACTAGCATATTAGCATACTAGCTAACTAGAATAATTACAGAATACTTTAATTGAATGCTAGCATACATCCATACTAATATATATCTGGACACTATCATTGTGGTATACTAGCATGCTTGAAGACTTACATAATTGTATACTTGAATACCTACCTACTAGCATACTTTGCTAATACTAGTGTTAGAGATAATTCCCCGTATCCGAGGTGTCTTAATAGCAGTTCATAATATAAGAGAGCACATGATATAAGAGAATTCCCTTCAACTAGTATACTTGTGTGCTAGCACATTAACTTAAATGTTAGCATACTTGCATTTTACACATTAGTTTACTTGAATATACTAGCATAATTGTATACTTACATATATGCATACTAGTGTTTAGCTCACATGCACAATGCACTTACATATTAGCTTAATATTATACGTGCATACTGTCCTGCTAGCATACTAGCATACTTGCATTTGTCCATGCTAATTTACATGCATACTAGTGTATATATATATATGTGTGTGTGTGTGTGTGTGTGTGTGTGTGTGTGTGCGTGTGCGTTTTACAGGATGGTCGTGTTGGAGACGCGGCAAAGTGATGACCAATCAGGACTCTGTAATCTCTATGTCCTGGAGATTGCTGAGCATATTGTTGTCGTGTCATGAACACACACACACACACAAAACGTGTACACACACACACACACACACACTTTCATAACTTTTGCAAATAAAACAAAACCATGAACACTGCCAACACAAAAGTGGAAAGCTGTGTGTGCACCACAAACACACATCTCTCCCATTATGTCTGCTGTGTGTGTGTGTGTGTGTGTGTGTGTGTGTGCGTGTGTATGTATGTGTGTGTGTGTGTGTGTGTGTAACCCACACAGAACAAGACTCTCTTATCACTTTGGCCTGTGTGTGTTTGTGTGTGTTTGTGTGTGTGAGTGTGCGCATGTGTGTGTGTGTGAGTGTGTGTGTGTGTGTATGTGTACAATATTCTGCTAATTAAACAAATAACACCAGCTCCAGTTCCGAGTGTGTTCTTGTGTGTCTGTGTGATTTATTAACATGGCCGCCGTGTCCGCTACATGGGCTGTGTTCCACATGTTTGCGTGTTCCCTGGAAACAGAAGTCAAGGCAGGATGTGTCAAGGGATTTGACTTTACTGCATACATTTAACCTCAATCATAACAATCGTTAATTTGAACAAATGCCACTCTTTTCAAAATAAGAATGGAGACAGGCGGACAGACAGACAGCTAGATAGATACACAAACAGGCAGACAGACAGATAGATAGATAGACAGACAGCTAGACAGATACACAAACAGGCAGACAGACAGATAGATAGATAAATACATACATACATACATACATACATTGAACGTATTTATTTTCTTCGTATCTCGGTGTGTGCACTACACATTACACCACTAATTTAATAATAGCTACCGTCCCGTTTAAGGAGTTAAATTTTTATTTATTTATTTATTTTGGATCGCGTTCACTTCCGTGTCAGGAGCGCTGGACTTCCGGTGCGGCCTCGTTGGTGCTAAAGATGGCCGGCGATGGAGGCGCTCTGAAGGATATTAACGAGATCAAGTCGCAGTTCCGCACCAGGGAGGGTTTCTACAAGCTGTTCACGCTCTCGGACTCGCAGCAGCGGGCCGGGTTAGCGCGCGGTCCCGGCGCTGGAGGTGCCGCAGCCGGTGCCACCTCGATACCGGGGGGCGGCGGCGGTGTGGTACCGGGACCCGGCGGCTCCTCTCCGGCTTCGGCGGGCTTCCTGCCTCCGGTGCGGGTCTCCATGGTGAAGCTTCAGCCGGAAGACCCGAGCGAGGAGTCCGAGCGTGTGTGCTTCAACGTCGGCCGCGAGCTCTATTTCTACACGTACACCAATATTAAAAAGGTGCGCATATACACGACCGGTGTTCCTTCTCCGTGATTACACCCGAGCCTTTTATACAAAAATCATCATCATCATCATCATCATCATCATCATCATCATCATCATCATTATTATTATTATTATTATTATTATTGTAGTGATGCGGAAATCTCAGTTTCAGACAAACCTGACATTAGCATAACCTGATATGTCATCCACCTGCATAATATAGCTAATAACACATAAACAATATTACAAGTTTCCTTAATAATAATAATAATAATAATCCCACTTTGTCACTGAAAGGACTGTTCTGAACAGTTTTACACGTTGTGCGGTGATATCATCACCCCTGCAGTATACAGCAGCATCTTATTTTTAATCACTAGCTCTTGTACTTCATTAATATTTTACCCTTTATTAAATAAACCACTTTTGGTAGTTTGCTCAGTCTGTATGTTTAAAATCTTTTTCATTCTAAATACACAAAACAACAACAACAAAAAGTTGAAACTCTTTCTTTTTGCAACGGTTTCTTAGGGTTATTAGTTCCAGCACTGAAATTGAAATCAAAACCGTGTTTATTTTGGATTTTCTCAATCTTCGATTATGACTAGTAACCATGCCGACCTGTCAAACGGCAAAATCGATCTTTAATAATAATTAAAAAAAAAAAAATCAAATCAAACAAACAAAGAAGAAAAAAAAAACTTTCACAAAAATTTCAACACTTCCAAAAAAGAGAGATTTTTTTTAAAGCAATGAGTAATGTAATAATTCACAGTAATTCTTAATAAAATAATAATAAAAATATAATACAATTTGTTTCTAATTAAAACATCATAACCCATTTCAGTCCTGTCCCATCCTCCAAACATGACTGAATCCCTCCCATTTTCTTCGTTCTTTCTTTAATGTTTTATCTTATTCAGAATTAAAGGCTAAGAAATATAACAGTATATTCTGATATGTATGAATGATATTATGATACTTTTTCCTGACTTGTCACATAATTATAATAACAACAACGACCACAACAACAAAAAACCCTGATTAGAGTTTAAATCTATTGTGGATCTGTTCTCCTGCAGCATCCTCCAATTCCTTGTTAAATACCTTCATTTGTTGTTTTGTGGTGCTTTTTTTTTTTTTTTCAGCAAAATGTCATCAAAACTGTAACTTTGTCATATGACGTCCATTCTAACAAGATTTATATGAGACTCGGTCTTCGCTCAAGGCAAACGAAACCGTTCTTCTTTCCTGTTTAACAGTCGTGTTTCTTTAATTCTTTTCTCAGTCTGTATGAGTAAGTTAGCGTCATTAACATCGTTGACCCACATCCGTGTTTTATTACCGCTGCAACGATAATAATCGATTATGAAAATCGTTGCCAGCGAATCTCATAATCGATTAGTTGGTCTGCGCGTGGCTCGGCGTACGTTTACTCATTACGTTACTTCTAACGTATCGCCAACTAATCGATTCTGAAAATAATCGTTAGTTGCAGCCCTATTTATTATGAACACATAATTAAAGGATTTGATCAACGGGCGTGTTTAATTTGCTGTAAGACATTAGATGATTTTAAGGTAAGTAAATCAACGTGAAAACGTAACCTAAGTGATGGATTACGGCCTAAGTAACCTACATTTCGTGGAAATATGCTCTGTTTTCTATAGCAGCAGCTCGCGCAGGGACTTGTGCGGTGGTCGCTTGACGTAATTCAAGCCTGATCAATTTAACAATGAAATAAGGCATAAACTTGGCTCTAGTGAGGATTTCTGTAAGGAGAACATTAGATTCAAAACAGAAAGAAAAGAGAGGATTATGAGAAAACGACGGTTTATAGCCACTATAACGTTAGTGAGAACAAGAGCTAAGACGTTTCACAGATTTTCCGCAGCATTAGAGGTGAATGGATAGAAAGTACGACAGGTCATTCGTTCAAAAATGAAAAATCAGAATTTAAAATGAGCTGCGTCATATTACCCATCATTTGATTTCCCCCTTAACTACAACCCATAAACAAATTGTTGTTTATAAAAAGTTGAGTAAAATTGTGGTTGATTTTTCTGTTTTGTTTTGAGACGGTAAATACAACTTTAAAGATCGCTCATATCACTGACGTTAGCTGTCTAGCATGTTGCTTTGAAGCGTTTTTTAAGTGTTTTTCTCCAACCTTTTAGCTCATCTTCGATTACGTAATTACGACTTCCGCTTCCGAGTCGTAAAAGTTGCACATAGCATAACTCTTGGATTCTTTGGATATAAATTGATGTTTGAGTCAAACTTTTTAGCGGTGCAAACGTCATATCCATCGTTTAAACCCCGACTTTCTCAGTGCTACTGTATAAAACCGACTCGGGGAGGTTTACATAGTATAAGATCTGACGAAACAAGTTCAGGACGATGCAGAACTACGCTAGTTCATGAACTGCAGGCTGCGCTACCTAGCTAACTTAGCTAATACGTTTTGGTTCGGTTGTTTTTGATGTGTTTCGGCTCCGTTTTAGTAAAGGAGAATATGATGATGTTAATCAACACGCTGATACTGAAATCGCACTCGTGTCAACCTGTCATTTTCTCAACACTGTTAGGGAAATATATTACTAATATAACTGATACAGCAGGAGTGAACAATGTCGCTGCTGCCCTGAGGGTAATTTTCACTCCATAACATGACATTTATTTTCTGTGGTCTGAATTGCTGGTCGATTTGTAGACTTCATATTTTATTCGTAACGGTGTGTCTACACTTAAGTCTAGTGCCCGTTGACACGGCTTCCAACAGGCGCAGTAAAGATTAGATCTTTTGTCGTTCCCCCAGCTATTATATGTGTAGATTCATAACCAATGTACATTATAAATAATAAATAATGATAATCAACTAGCCAATGTTTTTATTAATTATACATTTGTCATGTCATGGGGGGGGGGGTTCCATCACGGCTCAAAGTTGGACACCACATTGCAATACTGTATAACATGTTTTTACTGGCAAAAACATGAAATATATGTAAAATATTCAATAATATTAAAACTGCTCATGCTTGGCGTTTAAGAGCATCAAAATACCTCAATAAATGATCAGTTCTTACTGTAATATTTTCAGCTTTTCTCTTAAGGGGGATTTACTTTCTGCATCTTTCCACTGTTCCAACAGATAATAAAAAACCCATTTATCATAATTTTCAAGGTCCGTGAAAAGGAAAAAGGGCTGTTCAAACAGTCCTAGCTAATTCTAATGTTAGTTAGCATGCTAACTCTAGTTGAGCCACCACTCTGTGTTCAAGGGTGGGAGAATCGGGCTGGGCTCAAAGAATTAAAAAAAGAAAACGCGCTCAAATCTTATTCAGCTCCACCTACTTCACAGACCGAGACCTATTCTTGATGCTTTTTGAGAAATCTTACCTAATGCACCTTTAAAATAATATACACTCCTAGAGAAAAGGGTTCTTCTAGGGTACCTTTTACCTTTCATATGGGCAAACACTGTTGTAAGGATTCCCCTAGAAGTACAACCAAGGGTTCAACATTTTTAAGAGATTACATAATGTTATTCATATTATGAAAATATTTCTCTTTTTTTTTTTCTTTTGTGGATTTTCTCCCCAATTTGGTCATCCGCCGGTTCCCACCCACCAGCCAGCTCTCCTCTGTCATACAACAGCTACCAATCATGGACTGCGAAGACTAATACGTGCTTCCTCCGAGACTCGTGAAGCCAGCCAACTGAATCGTTTCGAACTTCTGCATCACAGGGCAGTGTTAACACTCGGAGGAAAGCGCTATCTGCTCTTCCGCATACATGAGCTCACAGGTGCCCTTGATTGGATGGTGTCGCTGTGATTGACAGTGGTGAGAAAGTAGGTCATTGGATAAAGGCGCTTGGTTACTGATCAGAAGTTTGGAGATTCGAGTCCCAGCACCACGAAGCCGCCACTTTGCTCTGTCGGCTCCCAACAGCCTTGTCCATGGATGGCTGTAGCATTGTCGGGACTCGAACAGCCTCTTGCAGTAACGTTAAGATTTTAATGGAATATGAGAAGGGTATGAGGGAGACAGATGATGAGGCAGTGGTGACGTAATGGCTGCTGGGGTGTGTGCCAGAAAACGAGGAGGCTGTGGATCTGCTCTGGGATGATTATTTGGAGATGGTCTGTACATGTACAGAGGAGCAGGAACTGTCCCTGCGTTGAGAAGGTTCCTGAGTGGCCATCTTTTCAATTGTTCTGCTGTCTGTGCCATATATGAGCCTCCATAATCTTCACTTCATCATCTTTATTCATTAGAAGTCTCCCATAATTCTCTTCAGTGCCGACCCTGGTTTTAGACGACAGATGGTATGAGCACCTGTATATTATATCAGTATAAAGACAGTCCAGGAAGTGGTCTTTTCTGTCGGCTGAGTTTAAAATTCTGAACAATAAGATATATATAACAGTTAAAAGGATGTGTTCGAGAAGGGATGCTTCTGGTGTTTTTAGGTAAGTTATTGAGTTCCTAGCACGCATATAGCCTTTATACCATTCATGAATTTTTTAAAAATGTAATATTAATTACCTGCAGACTCTTTGCGGTTGTAAATTTGTCTGTGTTTCCTCCTACATTTCCCTTTTGATGGTGGTGAATAAGTCAGAATACACCACCATCTGCTTCCTGGTGCACAGTGCCTTCCCTTTGTCAGTTGTATCCGCAGTCAAGATGTCTTCTTTTGAAAAGCAGCTACCACTTTTCGCCAAATGGTGGTAGGTCCTGCCACATCCTTGTCTCTCTTTGAGGCATAGAGGACTTTGTTAGGGGGAAACCATCCAGCCAACCAGCACCAAAGCCTGTTGTTGCAAAATATATATTTTCTTATACTTGTACAGCTGTGGGTCATCCAGCAACTTGCATATTCCCCCAAAGTTTGACATTGAAAAGCCTGGCTGCATGCCTTATTGCTCTACCAGCAGCAAACCTCCTCCGAAGCATAAACCATGTTTTCCTCCTTCCTTCCACTGCCTCCTCTTCTGAAACTTCCTTCCTGCCATTTTTGATGTCATAGTAAAAGAAAACATTGGGTGACGCAGTTAATAATGGTCTCTTTGGCTTGCTCTTTGGCAATACTATAACATACAGTTGCGTTGCCAACATCTTCAGCTTTGAATGGTGGCAATATTACCAAGGTCAAAATCTGAAGTAAATTAGAAGAATGTTTGGCATGTTTTAATTTTTTTTTGGTGGGGTGGGGGGGTTGATGCTGCATTTGAGTCACTATCCACAAAAGCACTATTTTTATTGTTTAAATTTATTTATTTATTTATTTTTAAACCTTTAAATGGTATAAAGGCTGGGAGGCCATTAGGGAGGAAACTTGTATTGTACTCTACTGTGCCAGTGCAAAACAGCTAAATCAACTTTTGCATCACGGTCTATGGGGTACTTTACCCTGGTGCAAAACTAATGTAGCAAATGTTGGACAACATATGGCCAAAACTTTGTAGACACCTGACCATTTACAGCAATATGTGCTTTTTGAACATCCCATACCAGATGTAGTCCCTGTTTACTGTTAGAATGAACTCCTCTTCTGGGAAGGCTTTCCACTGTGGGGATTTGCGATCTTTCAGCATTAGTGAAGTCAGTGAGGTCGTGTTGGGTGAGGAGGCCTGGGGTGTAGTCGGCGTTCCAGTTCATCCCAAAGGTGTTCAGTGGAGTCGAGGTCAGGGCTCTGTTCTTTCAGTCCAGCCTTGTCAAACCATGTCTTCATGGACCTAGTTTTGTGCACAAGTTTGGGGCTCTTAGTTCCAGTGAAGGGAAATGCTACAGCATACAAAGACATTCTATACAATTGTGTCCTTCCAACTTTGTGACAGCAGTTTAAAGAAGAACCACATATGGGTGTGATAATAAGGTGTCCACAAACTTTTGTCCATATAATATATGTCTTGACTGATTGACTACATTTCGGTTAAGATGAACGTGTACATTTCATTTCTTACCAAGCAGTTCCTTCAAGGAACGTTGGAATACCTGAAATGAAGCTTGTTAGATGAGATGTGTTAATGAGAGATGTGTGCTTGTCAGATGTTTTATCCATGTAGTGAAAAACCTATTGTGCTATGTTAAGCTTGTTATAATTTCTTATAGAACTGATAATAAACAAGATTTTCACATTTGGTCTATTTGATCTTTTCCAAATGTTGTTTACATACACTGTACACTCCACCTATGGTGTTTATTTCCTTTTCTTTCCCATTCCATAGGCGGTGGATCTTAGTAAGCCTATAGACAAGCGTATATATAAAGGGACGCAGCCCACGTGTCATGACTTTAATCAGTATTCAGCGACTGCGGACAGCGTGGCTCTCATCGTCGGCTTCTCAGCAGGCCAGGTGCAGTACCTGGACCCCATCAAAAAAGAGACCAGCAAGCTCTTCAATGAAGAGGTGTGTGGGTGAGGTTGTTCAGTATAGGTCTTAAGTTCCAGAATAATTTGTTGTTTTGTGTACTTTGCTTTTAACATGGTAATATTTATGTAATCGTTGGGCCAAAATGACCAAAACGTATCGTGACATTGTACAGTACGTGAAGAAACTAACACTGTTGGCCAGAGGTGATGGAAGGTTAGACATGTAATTAATATTCACGTTATACCTCTTCATCTTTTTGTTGTTTCCAGAGATTAATAGACAAAACTAAAGTGACCTGTCTCAAATGGCTCCCTAAATCTGAGAACTTATTCCTGGCCTCCCATGCTAGTGGTCACCTCTACCTCTATAATGTGGAACACCCATGTGGCACAACAGCGCCGCAGTATACTCTGCTTCGACAGGGTGAGGGATTTGCTGTTTACGCTTGCAAAACCAAAACGCCTCGTAATCCACTTCTGAGATGGGCGGTGGGGGAAGGCGGGCTGAACGAATTTGCGTTTTCGCCTGACGGTGTGCACATAGCTTGTGTTGGCCAAGATGGCTGCCTACGTGTCTTTCATTTTGATTCAATGGAGCTGCACGGTGTCATGAAGAGCTACTTTGGTGGCTTGCTCTGTGTTTCTTGGAGTCCAGATGGGAAATATTTGGCCACTGGTGGAGAAGACGACTTGGTCACCGTATGGTCGTTTGCAGAGAGTCGTGTAGTGGCGCGAGGTCATGGACACAAGTCCTGGGTAAACGTGGTGGCTTTTGACCCCTTTACCACCAGCATAGAAGAAGAAGAACCAATGGAGCTTAGCGGTAGTGAGGAGGATCTCCACCAGGGCCAAGGGGCACTAAATTTTGGTCGTGTGCGAACCAGCAGCACTTTGTCCCGTCTCTCTCGACACAGCTCTAAAGGCGGCGGGCCATCCGTTTCATATCGCTTCGGATCGGTGGGACAAGATACCCAGTTTTGCCTCTGGGATCTCACAGATGATGTCCTGTATCCTCGACTTCCTCTTTCCCGCGCCCTCACCAACACGTTCGGCTCCAACGTGCCACCTTCCATTAGTGTGGGGTTGAACAGCACGAGCGGAAGTGGAGGGGTTGAAGGTCATCATCACCCTTCCAACACCCACCAGACGGCATCATTGCCCCTTCCTCTACCTCGCTCGCTCTCAAGATCCAATTCCCTTCCACATCCTGCTGTTGCAAACGCTTCAAAGAGCCAAGGGGGGACAGAAAGTGGAGGAACAGGAGGAAGCGGAGGAGGAAGCAGTGCTCCATTTAGCATTGGACGTTTTGCAACACTGTCGCTCCAAGAGCGCAAATCAGACAAGTCCGCCACTGGAGGGGAAAAGGAGCACAAGCGCTACCACAGCCTTGGGAACATCAGCAAGAGCAATGACAAGATCAATGTAGCACCACGTAGCAACCGATTGGATGCCTCTAAGGTGCTTGGAACAACGCTGTGTCCACGGATGAACGAAGTCCCATTGCTAGAACCTCTCGTTTGTAAGAAGATCGCCCATGAAAGGCTCACGGTTCTTGTCTTCATGGACGATTGCATCATCACTGCATGTCAAGAGGGACTCATCTGCACCTGGGCACGGCCAGGCAAAATGGTGAGACCTCAAATGATGGTAATGTCTCTAAGGTGTTTTTATTTATTTATTTTATTTTTTTTATAATCAGTCTTGACAAATGTATTTATGTTTACTTGACTTCAGTGACTTGGTATTTACCCAATAAGGAGAATCAGGTGGTTCGATCAGGAAAAAGCTTCGTTACGATTTTTTGCAAAAAAAAAAAAGATGGTGCCACTTTGGATCCCATTTATCCCTGATTGCATCATGACTCTTGCTTAGATTGGTAAGATCCTGGTAAGATTTGAACCACATCCAATTAGACTTGTAGTCACATGTGTCTGCGGTTAGACAGATTACAGTTTGATCGTTGTATCGTTTGTAATATGCACATCAGTACACTTCATAACCAGCGTCACGCCCCTTCTTCCAGTTGTTCTATGCAACAAGGGGATGCGGTTTGGAAGTGCCAATCAGTCTTTAGAAGAAGGCTGGAACACCGTGTCCACACATCAGTTATTGTGATTAAGCAGTTTCCTGTGTTTACTAGCATTCCATAATAAAATGGTGGGCATGGAGGTCTCATGTTGGGAAGCATGTGGCTTGGAGAGACAGATTAATTAAATTTCTGTAACAAATATGACTAAAATTTGTCTCGGACCTTCTCGGTGGTCTAAGCGATCAGATTTAAATTTGGATTTATGCAAATATCGTCGTGATATTCAAGCTGCATGAATTGACCACGTGTAAGCAAGGTGTCTGTAAATGGGAACTGATTTATTTATTTTTTTCCCCCCTAAATATTTATTTGTCCTCTTCTTGTTGCAGCATTCTTCTCAACCATTATCAACACAAAACGGAAACTCGCCCAGTGGAACGGTGGTATAGCTGGCAGCAATGCCCCCCCCCCCCCCCCCCCCCCAACACACACACACAATCACCTGCACTGACACTTCCTGCTTCCTGTTTTCAGAGGCTTGACTTCCTCTCCTTGAGGCCTGGAGTTGATCCGGCACAGTATTACCACTGTTGCCTCATCTTCATAACCACACAATCACAAAACACACACATGCAGCTTATCTGAGGACCAATATACAAAGACGGTGGCACGAACCACACAAATGTAGATACTCTTTATCTTCCATATCAGCTTCCCACTATGTTCCTTTCACTTTTCCTTTGATGGAAAGGTGACTGAGACATTCCTTCCATCAACATCCCCCCCTCCCCTTGCCAAAAGGGGATAAACACTGCAGATGCCACGACCATTGTATCTTATTTATTTATTTTATCATTGAAACTGTAGTAATTTATATTGTACATATTCAGAATACTCTATAAAGGCAGAGGACTAAATGTATTGAAATAACAAACTCAAATCATTAATATATGAAAATCCTATATTGTACATAGTGACAGTTGTGTTTGAATGTTATGTTTGTGAAACGTAGGGGATCTAAAGAGTTAGCGTTTCTGTATGCTCGTGCTCCCTATGTTGTTAAGGCCAACGATTGGGATTTGATGAAGTAGCTGCATTCCGTTTAGACTGAACTGAGATTTCGCCTTTTCCTCAGACAGCTAGGGTTTCCTGACTCATAATGAACACAATCCTGAAGAGTTCCACGTTCAGCAAGGTCAACATACCGAGCTAAAATGCTACTAGCTTAAGATTGGTAAATAGCCGAAGCAAAAATGAGGCGTTTTTACAAGCTTTCTTACGGTTGCTAACTCCTAGTTTTTTCGAATGATGTTGGACAAAAATCAACATTTTATTCCTTCAGTGAATTAAACTAGGCTTTGCAAACCCTTGCCTTGTTGAACGAAGGTAATTCTCTAGCTAACCTAAGAAAGTCGTCGCTGTAATTCAGTAACATATTTAACTACTGTAGCATCTTGTAGGCAGCGTTTTTCTTGCCTGCTATGCCTCTTGCAAAATTTTGCACAATTTAACAATTTGAGCCTAATTTTTGCCCATTAGACAAGTGCAGATAGCTTTCCAGGAGGTTGAATGTTTCAGCTAGCGAGCTGGAAAACACAAACATTTCACCACACAAAATTCGTAATAATTGAAGGAAGATGGAGCTATCTTACTGTCTAACTGATTTCGGATTAGTGTAACTCTGACTGTGGTGGTTTCCTCGTCGTCATTCTTATTAAAGGACTTTTTTTCTTGAGGACCCCCAAGCTCAAGTGTTGAGACTGCAAGCATAACCAAGACATCTAGCTGTGTTTTGGTATAAAGGTAAGGTTTAAGTATTCATGTTTAAGGATTTTGACTGAAAGTAAAAAAAAAAAAAAAAAAAAAGTTTGGCTTTATTTTGAAGCATGGCAGAAACAAACTACCAAACTAGCCAGCTATTTGATCTTAGCTTAGTTAGATTCAATAGCTTAGCTTAGCTTAGCTACGTAGCATACCAGCTCTGTAGGGAGGACCACCACAGTTACCAGAACAGCTACTAATCTAGGTTATGTGATTTTTATTGAACTAAGATTTCCAACAACACTGTCAAAAAGATAAACACTTAGCTTGGCTAGCAGGTATCTCTGCATTCGAATGCTGTTTAACACATCTTCAGCCTCCCCTTTACGCCCTGTGTGTAACTTAATGCTTCATCAACTTCCTGTTATAGTGGGGAAACAAATAATTAAACAGGAACATGACATTGACATCAAGAGTTATGTCGCTGAAATTATTTGCTTGGAGTTTTGTGCACTCTGGATAGCCTTCAGCATGCTAACTAGCTAAGAAGGTGAAGTATCTAAGCTCCATTTGCTTTGTTTTTTTACATTTCTAAACAGGCTTGTCCACCATTTTGATTGACCTCCATCAGCAGACCTGCCAACCTTCATGCACCAGAGTATGTTTGCTAGTTATGATTCAAAAATGTGCCAAATGAGCAGTTGCCCCCACAATAAAAAAATGCTAGACGATCCTATGAATATCGGAATATGAAACGATTGACAGTTGCATTCTCTCTGATTTTAGCTGACACAACTTGAAGCCCCGCCCCTTCCCCCACTTCAAATTAATAATATTTGGGTTGGCAGTCTCTTCTGGACTTGGAAGTTCCCGCTCGAATACTAGCTAGCTTGGCTAACGTTAGATAAGTGTATAGCTAATATCTGTTAAGTGTATTTATGGCTGAAAATTTTGGTCGAACACAAAAAATTAAACAACATGGAAAATGTAGCACGTGTGGAACCATTTCACGGTTTCGACAAGCAGTCCTTACAGGATTTCGCCGGGTTTTTTTTTTTTTGATCGTTGCGGCCAAAAAGGCTTGATTTTGCTGCGGCTTTTTTCAAAAGTTGCCATGCGATATGCAGAGTTTTTTTTTTTTTTTTTTTTTTTTTTTTTTTGTGTGGAAAATTGAAATCACAATCGCACTAAATAGTTTTGCATGGTCTTTCGCAGTGATGTTTGTTGGCAAACGAGACCTTGTAGCTGTACTCATGTTTGATGCACGTGAATCGAAGATGGCTTTGATTGAATGCGCGTCGTGATGACGTCACATGACACGTCTTGGCCCAAATCTGTGGAAAATCTGAGGTAATTTTGTAAAATTGCAAGCTCTTCCGAATAGTGCGGGGTTTGCTCAATTTCACGTTCATTTCTGCAATAGCGAAACCCTGAGGCGACTGGACAAGGGACATCAGTTCATTCGAATTCAATTAAAAAAAACTTTATTGTCCGTCCCCTGAGGGTTAGAAAATTGTCTTTAGACAGAGGCTCAAACAAACAATACAACAAACAAAAAATATTATTATTATTATTATTATTTTAAACCCACAGCTGTTACTGACAAGCAATTCATTTAAAATTTACTGGGTTTTCCCTCCCCTAACTGTTTATGCCATTTTTACTCCATCCACGCATTCCCCAGACTACTCATTATTTCTCTTAGGGGTTGGCAGGTCTGCCTCGGAAACAGTATCTTTGATTGAAGTTGTATACCATGGTTTTGACGTTTACCCTGATTCGACTCCTCATCTAACAAACTTCACTCGGGCTAACAGCAACCAAGCGGTCCTTGAGATGACAGCAGAGATTCGAGAACGCTGGAGGAATGGGAAGGGGGCGTCAACGAGGGTGTATTGAAAAGCAGCATACGAATACAGGACTAAATTCACTCTGAATCTTTCTTTATTGTTGCCCAAGCTATGTTAAGCTACTGAAGGAATGGATATGCCTTTTTCGCCATCCGTTATCATTCCTACCTGCTGAAAAGACGAGTTACTGGATTTTCGACTGTGACCAGTGTTTTAATCCTTGAGTTACATTACTTGCTTCTTTATTTATTTATTTAGCTTAATATATAGATAGATTTCTTAATATGGCTGTCACACAACACAAAACAAACTATCTTTATTTGCAGGGATGCATTGATCTGTTCCGTAAATTTAGATGTTCCTGTTTGTCTTAAGTATAGACTTATCGCAAACTTTATCATGTAACCTCACCACTACTCTTTCTTTTGGATAACTTCAGTTTGACCTACTGCTTAACATGGATTCCTGTTTTAACTTCCTCAGTGTAATAGTTTACTAACACTAACTATATTAACTAGCTACCTAAACACAGCACTGCTCTACTGAAGCTACCTAGGTCCAATTCCATGTTAGCTAGTGTTTGGCCTGCTATTTTATTGCATAATTAAAACGAGTAGCCAGGTTTTTCTAGCTAGCGTACTGTCAATGCGAGAACTGTTGTACCATGTGATTTAAAACCAGTATTTTTTGTTAAGCAGGAAGTTAAATTAGTGGTGATGTCACATGAAGTTTCCATCTTAAATCAGTGCATCCCTATTTGCTAACATGGGAAAGGTGGCGGACCAAATCATTTATAGAGTATGTTGTAGCCTTGTTGAGTGTTTTAGCACAAGACAAAAATGCTGTTGCCTGAGCAAAAACTGTTTCATTACACGAGTATGCTGGTAATCTGAAAAATGGCTGCCGTCTATCATTGGTGCGCGTGTGTGTGTCCTAACAGTCATGTGTATGAACGTATATACCACTATTTCAACAAAAACAATGCCTAAATCTGAAAACTTAAAGACTCTCTTGCAGGAGATGGCCCATCATTTAATGTCGCTTATCTTTCAATGCGACTTCCATAAGCATGTGATTTTATTTCCGAGTATGTGTGCATTTAACACAGTTACGCAGTAATGCCTGAGACCAACGAAGTGGCAATCAACATCACGATATCAAGTTTGTATATGGAAATCTGGTATTAAAACTCTTAAATCCTGTGTCTGCTGTGTTAATCTTTGTTTTGGTGTAATCCTGAGTGATGGACATCAAGTGCAGAATTGGAAAGGACTTTGGTGCTAGCAGATAATCTGAATAATGTTACAGAGAACATGAGGTCATTTCGAACTAGCTTGGAGTAACGTAGCTGATAATGTAGTTCTGTAGCAGGCCGAAATGAGGTGTAAATAAAATTTGAGAGAATTTAATCTTTAACATTTTCTTTAAAAATGTTCTAATTTGCGTTTATTACAAGAAGCCAAATTTAGGCATGTTTTTGCCTCAAATAATGTTAGTTTGTGTACTTTTTGTCAACAAGATAACCCTATCGATAGGGACAAACTACTATCTTGTGATGTATTCTTGGAATATTTTCTCATATATTTCATATATAATAATCTTATTTAAATATGTTATAATATTATCTGCTAAAAATGTATAGAGACATTAAAAAGAAAAATAAAACTCAGTGTATATAGGTCGTACAAGCTAGTTAGCTTGCTTTGCTAATCTGTCAGTGAAGTTAACACAAAGTGTAGTATATAACATAAATCAAACAACTAGTTTTCACACTGTTTGGTAAAGTATTTAATTTGTGTTAACTAGTTCGATTTAGAAGATATATACACAGTGTTTTCTTGTATATATTTTTCATCAAAACAAAGGAAATGCTCAACAGGCCATGCCAACAAGCAACACGACTGACTTGTCATTTGCTAGTGTGAATATAGGGTTAAATTAATGCATCAGATTACATTAGATGCTATTATTTATTGTCACTACACAAGTATGATGAGATATCATTAGATTAGACATAAGGTTTACTGTTCAGTTGAACGCACTGAATAATTAAAATAGTTTTTTTTCTGCACAATAGTGAAAATCGTTTGATTAAACCAGAGTGAAAAAAATATAACTTGATCAACAAATCCAAAAATTGCTTGACCCCGACGTGATTTGAACACGCAACCTTCTGATCTGGAGTCAGACGCGCTACCGTTGCGCCACGAGGTCTCACACTAGAACAGCTGATCGTGTCACTTAAATAATGTTTTTTATATAACGTTACCGTGACCGGTAAACAAACTGGACACGGACACGAATTAGTTTATTTTACGGGGTAAAATTTTACGGGGTTTATTTTAAAAACGACCCCAAGAGACCTCGTGGCGCAACGGTAGCGCGTCTGACTCCAGATCAGAAGGTTGCGTGTTCAAATCACGTCGGGGTCAAAACTTTTCAGCTTTAATGTGTTTGTCAGAATATTCGTTATACTTTGTTCACGTAATTCTCTATCTGAAAGGTCATCGGTTATTTGGAGCACATAGCCTACTACTTGTGCCAAACCCTGCTCCCAAAAACAAACACCTGATATTTTGACCTCAAATAACATGAGCTAGAGTACTTTTTGTCAGTAGGCTAACACTGACTGTCAGGGCAAACTACATGCTCAAAAAAGTATTGCCCACATTATGTTTTTCTGCTTGCTGCAGTGGAAAATTCTGGAATATTAATTCTGACACAATGTGTCTGTTGCCATCCCTGACCCAGCATGCTTTGCATTACTCCTTAATAACCCAGTTTAGGGCATCAGCATTTTTTAGAGTGTATCCTTTTGATTAAAATGAAATGTGTGATTATTTAGCTTGCATTATGCTAAACTGGTTAGCTACTGTGTACTCTTCCCTTACTTGTTAGCTATATCAACCGTGTAGCACCATGGCTAAAACTAAAGAAGTAAACCTCAGACACCAAACATGTCTGGGCTGATTGATTACACCTGGGATAAGTTTTACTCTCTACCATACCCACCCATCTGTCTGCATGAGCAACTAGATCTGTACAGATAAAACAACTTAACAGGAGTCAAATGACACACAAAACTGGATAGGTTTGAATATATGCTGGCAAATACCTGTTAAACAGTGTTTATTGTTCCCTAATAGTTTTCCAAAAATGACTGTTTCTGAGTCACTGCGTCACGCGATGTGATTAGTCCCAAAGAACGTGGAAATGACGTCATTAATTGAGCTCTAATTTCTAGGAGGCTGAGTTGAGTCTGTTAGTCTTACATAATTGTAAACATAATTTATGCTCTTGGAAGGAAAGGAAAAGTTTTGGGCTCGTCCGGGATTTGAACCCGGGACCTCTCGCACCCTAAGCGAGAATCATACCCCTAGACCAACGAGCCATGTCTAACACAATGGAATACAATAGTATGGAATATCATAGTAATACAATAAAATGCTATGTAACTAATATAATGTATTTTAAAACAACAGTGTGGTAATGTTATGGTTGTTATCTGTGAAATCGTGTGCTAAAACCTAATTCGAATACATTCACGTTCACACGTTATCTCTTTAATATGAACACTAGATGGCGCCTTACTGCTGTTTCCATTTTCCAAATGCTGCTAGTCTGAAAAAAAAACCCAGCATAAAAACGTTTACACAACTCTACAAATGTAAAAAAATATATATATACAAATAAATAAATGAACACCTACATACTTCTAATAGACTGTATAGCCAAATGTTTGTGGACACCTGACCAACCAAACCTAATCAAGTTGTTTTTGAACATCCCATTTCAGATGTATTTGATTAGTTGAGATTTATTCAGCTCTTTTCAGGGGAAAGTCATGCATGATAGTGCATGCTCAAAAAGGCGTTATATGGCGCCATATGACGTCACGTTTCTATTTGCATATTCATAGGATCGTCGT
>NC_030432.2:2203394-2213394 GCF_001660625.3 Ictalurus punctatus
AGTCCTCCGCACGCACGCACGCACGCACGCACGCAGGCAGGCAGGCAGGTGATAAGGGCAGCTGTGTGTGGAACACACTGGCTCCGTTGTGTGTTGCTCAGTTTCTCCAGTGACTGAGGCATTCCATATGGATAAGATTACACACACACACACACACACACACACACACACACACACACACACAGTCTCTATCTACGATCACCATGAAATCAGCATTCATAAGTAAGCTGTATCAATTGACTCACTTCATCTCTTGCTGTCTGTCTGCTTGATGGTTGAAGGTCACCGGAGTCGTTCTTATTTTTACAGATAAAATAGACATTTAGGTTTTTGTAAGGAATGAAACATGGTATCACGCTGTTTCAGGAAAATCAGAGTCACTCTTACAACACTGAACCATCATTTTGTCTATAAAAGCACATCCTGAAGTGATTTATTCCTCATACTACAGCAATTCATCAGTGATGGAAAATGTTTACCTCTCTCTCTCTGTGTGTGTGTGTGTGTGTGTGTGTGTGTGTGTGTGTGTGTGTGTGTGTGTGTGTGTGTGTGTGTGTGTGTGTGTGTGTGTGTGTGTGTGTGTGTGTGTGTGTGTGTGTGTGTGTGTGTGTGTGTGTGTGTGTGTGTGTGTGTGTGTGTGTGTGTGTGTGTGTGTGTGTGTGTGTGTGTGTCTCTCTCTCTCAGTTCCTCCTGATCTTTAGGAGAGCAGCAGCAGGGGAGCTGCAGGATGATGACCCTCTTATGGCGCTGGCTCGTCTCTCGGAGATCAATGTGTCCAACGAGGGCGTGAAGGGAGCACGTGACTTCTTTGAGGCCAAGGTGTGTGTGCGGGTGTGTTTGTGTAATGACAGTGTGTTCTGTTTCCTGTGTCACTTGACCTCATTTAAAGTGATGATTCACTGAGGTTCAATCCAACCATCTGCCTCCCTCTAGGGGTGTGTGTGTGTGTGTGTGTGTGTGTGTGTGTGTGTGTGTGTGTCATAGGTGAGATTTCATGTAATACGTGTGTGTGTGTCTCCATCTAATGGCAGTAGAGTGAAAACCTCAGTTTTTGAGTGTGTGTAATGTGTGTTATATTTTGTGGTGTGTGTGTGTGTATAATTATACAGACACCATGTACCACAAACTATAACACACATTACACACACACACAGCAAACTATATAACCCACGTATTACACACATATGTGGGTTATAGAGTTTGGTGTGTGTCTGTGTGTGTCTGTGTGTGTCTGTGTGTGTCTGTGTGTGTCTGTGTGTGTCTGTGTGTGTCTGTGTGTGTCTGTGTGTGTCTGTGTGTGTCTGTGTGTGTCTGTGTCTGTCTGTGTCTGTGTGTGTGTGTCCATCTAATGGCATTACAACGAAAACCTGTGTGTGTGTGTGTGTGTGTGTAATATGTGTGTTTTTATTGTGTGTGTCTCCATCTAATGGCAGTAGAGTGAAAACCTCAGTGTGTGTGTGTGTGTGTGTGTGTGTGTGTAATGTGTGTTTTTATATTGTGTGTGTGTGTGTGTGTAATATGTGTGTTTTTATTGTGTGTGTCTCCATCTAATGGCAGTAGAGTGAAAACCTCAGTGTGTGTGTGTGTGTGTGTAATGTGTGTTTTTATATTGTGTGTGTGTGTGTGTGTGTGTGTGTGTGTGTGTGTGTGTGTGTGTTTTTACAGGCTCAGGTGCTGTCAGTACGCAGTAAGTTTGAGGCAGAGCTTCGGGAGGAGAAGGAGGAGAAGCAGAGGATGGAGGAGGAGAGGAAACAACGACGGGCCGCATTCAAAGAGCTGCAATCCGCATTCTGCTCCTGAACACACACACACACACACACACACACACACACACACACACACACACACAGAGATTGTACCTCCTACTGATGAATACAGAAGCACAGCTGTAAAGCCTCACTGTAACTGTAGCAAAAGTAGCTGACACACACACACACTTTAACCATGTTGAGCTTCCTATTTTACTCTGACTAGTTCTATTTTTTTTAAATAGTATTTAATATAAGAGAAGAATTTAGTAAATAATATTAATGAGTAATAAATATATAAATCTATACACATCTGTAACATGAATATTTACATAATGAGCTGCATGATGAACGACATCATAACATCAGGCTTCGAAATGAAGGGAAATATGTTGGTCACCATGATTTAAAACAAAAAGTTTTTAGTTCTCTCTTTTTTAAAAATCATGACCATCTTTCTTATTGTAATTTAATTTTTAATCTTAATTTTAATGTTTTTTTTTTACATTAGACTATGTGTTGAATTCCGTTAATAATAAAAATCCATTATTAAATGAGTGAACACTTCAGAATGAATAAATGTACTTGTGTTTCCAGCACGTGTGCGCACACACACAATAATCAATTCACAAACCCCCATTAAAAATGCATTAGTCAATATCTTTCCTTTCTTACTGATCTAAATAATTGGAAAATTATGTAGAAATGCTGTAAAAAAAATAGTTTAAGCCATTATCTCATAACAAGTGTATTACGTAGCTGGAAAAATCCCCAGTTTGGGAACCTGCCTTCCGGTTTCTATTTGGATTGGCCTCCTGTCCGTCATTTTATAGACATGCCCCCAACACCCTTTCACGTCCTCATGAATCACTGCATGTTTACAGAGTCGTAACTTGGTTCTTGTTCAGCTGAATATCCAAGTACACTTGAAAGTGATGCCATGACAACCCTTGCTAATGATAACTAGTTAGCATTAGCAACCGCCATAAGCTTTTGGGATGGAGCGTTGTTGTCATGGGTGGAAATGTAGGCGGGCTCAAAGAGTAAAAGAAAAAAACATTAAAATCTTATTCAGATCCACTCATGTAACCATTAGAGACCTTTTTTCCCTCCTCCACAAATCCTACTGAATGTATCTTTAAAGAGTAATTGTAATGGTAAGTTCACAAGATGGCAGTAGTGAGCCAAATAACACATAAGACAAGTACTATATTTAATTAATGTTTAATATTACTTATTAACAGGAAATATTATTTAATATTACTCCAAACTCACAGGGAGTAAACAAAGCCAATTATGGAGTGTAGCGGATTGATTTGTATTGACAAGATTTATAAATGATTACGTCCGGCTTTTAAAACGTTCAGCTGAGCACGTCTCAATCAGCTCCTTAGTTCGATAGTTGGGGCACTAATCAGGGTTTCGGAGGTTTTAAAGGCTGCCTCGAGCACTGGAACATTCGCTCCCTAAAAAAATCCCACAATGCACCGCAAAAACCAGGACGCATCGACTGCTCACTACGTTCCCTTACTGGTTACAAATGTAAGTAGCTGGTTCTTGTTGTAGCTCTCAAATGTTGAATGATTTTAAAAACCCACCAGCTAGCCTACGATAACAAATTTATATGACATATGATGTCAGAAAGATATCGGTCCTACAACGTGAGTACGTAGTCATGTCGCCGGAATTTGAGTCATCAATGTCCCAGTGTGTAGTGAGCCAGGGTCTGTACCAGTGCCTGAACACCAGCTAGGGAACTGATTGAGACACACCCGGTGTATATACAGTACAAGTCACCTGGTCCTGAATGATGGGCCATCAAGGAACAAAACAGATACCACTGGAAATGTTCTCACAGTAGACACTTTGTTCTTTAAATCTCATTCATGGATGTCTGTAGGACAGTAACAGTGTGAAATAAGCGTAAAAGAAATATCTCCTCACGTTATCTCATGTTAACTGAGTTGCCGGAACATTCTCAACATTAACAACTGCTCATTTTACAATTCAAAATGGCCGCCCTGAAGTTTTTAATCTGCTTTTTATTCACAGCCTTAGCCATTTTGTTGTTTAAAACAAACTCTCAGTGGTTCGAGCACATCATTCAGATATTAATACTAATGCTTCAAGTGTCCTTAACACACTCCTGAAGTAAAGTGTTTAAAGCTTTTGAAGTGAGAAATGGAAAAACTGAATAACTCTTATTAAGGCATTGTTTTGAGACAAAAAACTGACACTTGTACAGATCACACTGAGCCAGTATAATGAATTATAACACACAGTTACTTGTGTGTAACGTGTAGATCTTAAAATATGAATACATGACTTTTAAAAGAGGATATTTCGCAGCTAAATGCTAATTATGTGAGTGGCATTGTGTAAAGCCAATAAGGCCAAAGTTAAGAAGATTTTCTGTCTCTCTTTCTATTTTTCCCCTCGTGCTTTGATGGAATTTTAGAATTAAAGAATAATTCACTCAGTGTTGTGGTGTTATAGGAAAATATTCAAAGATAGTCACCGTTACCACTTCAAAGTGGTTCGTTTTTCCCAAAACATTGTGTCCTGAAGTGTCTGTTATACCACAGTGTCTCTTTCACCACAGTGAAAAACAGCAGTTTGTTTTTATTAACAACGACACGTGATTATCACTCATCACTTATATCATGTTATAACAGTTACTAACGTTTATATAACGTTATATCATGTTATAACAGTCATATAATGTTTAATTTACTTTTGACATTAATAACTGGTTAAAACTGGCCGTAGCCATAGTTTGCCCATCACTGCTGTGGTGTGTTATGGAAGGCCACTGAGGACAGAACTGCACGATGCTGTTGGGAAACATTACACTGGGCTGAAGTACATCATAACACATCATGACTGCTCACACTACATATGTAAGTATATATCTTTGTAGTGTCTTATGGACAGCGAATGGGGACAAAATCAAAGATTTCTTTTTTTAAAGAATATTATTTAATTCAACTTTCATGTTATATGTTACAAAATGATGGTACGTCTTTCATAGGCCATTCCACACAGTTTAATGTACAACAATAGTCAGTGTTTAAAAAATGTCTTCTATTTGGTACAAAAAGCAAAAAAAAAAAAGATCTTAGGGATCATGATGTTGTACACACATAACCAATACTGATATAAAAATCTCTGATTTCTGATTTACAGGATGTATTAGATTGATTAAAAGGAAAAAAATATATAACGCTCTAACGATTTACCTCTGCTCATAAAAATCCTTCAGAGCAAAGACTCAGAGAAGATAAGTACTTTAATAATGCTGAGCTTTATCTAGGTTTTAATCGGAAGATAAAAAATAATAATAATAATAATACACAGTGTGCGACTATCAGTATAATCATGCAGATCTATGTGCAGACTCCATTAATTGCTCGTCCTTCACGTGGGAAGAAAATATCTCGTGACTTTGGCTTCCAACCAAAACAAACTTTCCAGGCTTTGCCACTTGAGTAAATGGAATTCACTGCAATGTTCTTAGCTTATATGTTAATAATAGCACTGTATATTAGCACTTAGTGTTGTGTATAATTATTTACTTTTAGAAAGAATTGAACTCAAAGCTAACAGAGCTAAGCATGTCGCTTAGGTTTTGTTCGAATGAAAAAACAACAACAACAACAACAACAACAACAGAAACAAAAAAACAACACAGTGACCCCATTCCCTCAAGTGGCTAGCTAATGCGATTCTGCATGTTTCCAATCTTTAACATTTTAATGCTATTTTGCTAATTGGTACCACAATCACCTGGCACCGAGCCTGTAAGCAGTAGTATTGTTTAGCTACAGTATCAGCATTGTACTCTAAAATCATCACTTATAATCGTTAATTCTCAAAACTTCACGGTTCCATAAATGTTCGTCCCCGTTTCATGCTGTTCCTTCGTTTTCAAGTCTGGATGGTGTGATGTGGATTAGGAAGAACAGCGTTCCTCAAATCCAGTCCTTGAAGGTGAAAAATACAGTTTTCTCTCTATTCTGAATCTCGGTTCCATGAAGGAGCTCATTTTCAAAGTTGATCTGGGCATTTTGAAGAAGCGAAAACGCAAAATGGTATCGATTCTGGCTGATGGGGCGGGGGGTAGATCTGAGGAATCAGACTGTGGTGTTGAATAAAATGCTAGTGGATTCACTGTGTATCTTCATGATGTCTTAAAAATAAAAAAAATCGAAGACAGTCATCACCATTATTCAGAAAGACAATAATGAAAAGCCATAAATGATTAGCTAGGTAGGATTTAGCATCTATTTGGTGCTCGGTTGCTTCCATGCTCTTGATCAGCATTCATTTGTTTCCTCCTAGCAATTTATTGTCTGTCAGTTAGTATAGAATTACTCCATTGAGTGAAATAAGAGCTTTTTGAAATTTATGTTTTGAAATTTGATTAGGATCCAGTCAGATTCTAGCTAGTGATTATCAACTAGACAGGTACTAGCTAGCGATTAGCATCTGACCAAGTTCTAGGTAGTGATTATCATTAATGAAATGAAGTGTAAAGTGATCGTTGTTCTCAAGTGAAATGTCCTTTCATGTGTACAGAGTGGATGAGGAACAATGCAGGGCACACACACACACACACACACACACACACACACACACACACACACACACACAGCTATTCCATAGCATCGTTACCATCGCCATTGACCTGTACCACACACTCCTTGTCCCGAGAGTTGCTGTATGTGTTGGGTCCCATAAGTGGGCACATGTGTGTGTCGAAATAGCGCATGGCCTGAGTGCTGTTCCGCCGTTCCCCGTGCAGGACCGCCTTGGTGAAACGGCGGCCATATTGGATCTCGTCGGCCAAGTAGGACGTCCTCTTGTGGTAGGCGGATCCAGTGCCCTCCTGGGAAGCAGAAAGAAACACGACCAGCTCGAACTGCGACTGGCCTGAAGGTGGCATGGCACGATTCAGCGGGCTGTCTGGGGTCAAGGGGTGGAGAAAGGTCAAAGGTGACAGGAAGAGGGGACAAGGTCGCGAGCCCAAGCCGTCCAACAGGAAATCCAGGGCAGTTTGGCGGATTGTGTGATCGTCCTGTTCCTCATAGAGCACAGCGCTCAAACACACGTCGACCAGCGGCCTCGAGAGCAGGTTACACACGCGAAACATTAGGCAACGTTGACCTTCGACTTCACACACCACGGCTTTAGGGCTGAACAAGATTCCACTGCAGCGCTTCTGTGGACGAGAAAATTTAGCCACGAATGCACCTGAGAGAGAGAGAAGACAAATAAACAAAGGAGTGATTTTTTTTTTTTAAACAATTTTTCAATAGGAACACATATACACCTGATCATTCAAGCAACTATCCTATCAACCAATCACGTGGCAGCAGTGCAGTGCATAAAATCATGCAGATACAGGTCAAGATCTTGAGGTAATGTTCACGTCAGACATGAGAATGGGAGTAAATGTGAGCTCTGGGACGTGAATATTTCAGAAATATTCAAGGCTATAACAGCAGAAGACCACATCGGGTTCCACTCCTGTTAGCCAAGAGCTGGATTTCTGTAAAGCTGCTTTGGGACAATGTCCATTGTTAAAAGTGCTGTATAAATAACATCGAATCGAATTCTATCGATATGTTTCGTAAAACTCGACACATCTATTGTCTTAATTTAAATTTTTTTAAAAAAGTTTTGCTTGTTGTACATAATGTACAACACTGTGAGCCACAGTTTAAACTAAAAAGTTTTCTGCCAAACATGCTCTGTTTAAAAGCCCTGAGAAAAGCCTCTGATTAACTAATTTTTGTTTATATTGGTGTTGCAAGTTATAAGCTAACTGTAATGTTTAAATAAGTTACAGTGCATGCACAGTTATTCAATACCTAGAGGTATTTCTTAATATTTAACACTTTCAGTCATCCAGAAATGCAAAGTTAGCAAAATAGACAGTTTTTCCCTTCATAATTTATGCAAACTTTAATACTTAAAATGTATTTTAAATGTCCATAAACAAGCATTTTTCAATACAGAAATTTAACACCCCATCTTAACTATTTAGTTACCTACCTTTTACAAAAACAAAATCAGTTGTGTGAGCTGCATGTTGGCTCAAATAAAGTTTAACCCATAATGTTGGATAAATGTTTACTTATATATAGAAATACATCATTTTACTCTGGACTTTTTTTTTTTAAAGCAAAGTATGATGTTGCAAAGAGAACCATCCAATAATCATAAAAAGCAACATAACACTGAAAAAATCTAAATGATTCAATCTTGTTCGTAGAATATAATTTGAAAAGGAGGTACCAGTGATGAAGGCCTCAAGCATGAGCCCCAGGAGCATCTGCAAGGCAAGAAGGGCAATGGCGGTAGGGCAATCGGCGTTGGGGTACATGGTCCCATATCCGATGGTCAGCTGGGTCTCCAGGGCGAACGAGAAGGCAGCGGTGAATCCCGTGACATATTTGACGCACAGCGTATGCCCGGGCGGCGGGTTGTCATGGTCGACGTCCAAATCACCATTGGCACGCGCCAAGACATACCACAGTACAGCAAAGAGAAGCCAGTGGAGAAGGAAGGAACCACAGAATGCCAAGACCACCCAACGCCAACGCAAGGAAAGCCACGCTCCCCACATGTCCTTAAACGCCCCGATCCACATTTCCCGTATACCGGAGGCAGGGCTGCGCATAAGACTCCGCCCATCCTTGCTGACCAATCTCTGCTGCTGAGGTTTGGTTTTCATTAGCGGTAATGATGAGCTGCTGGTTGCCATGCCAACGGGGAGGGTAGGGGGTAACGAAGATGACGATTTGGACCTGAAAAATTCAAGAAAACATTGTCGACAAGTTTGTCTAAAACACACGGTGCAAAAGTCTGAGTCAGAATTATTTTTGAAACGTATTCTTCAAAGAGCTGCACGGGTCAATCAAGATAAAGCCATATTTTAGCCACTGAAATCAACACAATTGGTTGATACAAATCTTTCCAGAATACATTTGTGTGTGTGTGTGTGTGTGTGTGTGAAGGGAATTAAGCCCAGCACCTAACTGGACAGAGTCAGTTGTATGTGCTGGTGGGAGTGGCAGTGTGTGACAGTCATTGACAAGCCTGATGACCTGTCGATCCACAATGATATATCATGGTGACCCTGGTGTTATAAATGTCCTCCAGTGATGTTTCGGTTGCTCCTGCGATAGTTGAGCAGTTCTAACCTCTCGCTGAAGAACAGAGCAACTTCCAAACCGGAGTGTGAAGCTGCTGGTGAGAATGCTCGTGATGGTACCTCTGTAGAAGTTCCCAGGCTGGCGTGCCAAATTTCTTTAGCTTTCTCAGGAAGTACAGATGTTGCTGGGACTTCCTTATGAGGATTGTTGTGTTGCAGGACCTTCGCTGATGAGGAATTTGAATGTGTTCATCCTCTCCATCTCTCCAGTTCTTGTTGTTCTGGAACCACGCCAGCAGATGAGCTACCTTTCTTCTTTTCGCTGTCTCTCTACGGACTCATCCCCAATGATCAGTTGACTGACTGTAGTATCATTTGTGAATTTGATGGTGCTGGCGTGGTTCTGGGAGGCAACACAGTCGTATGTGAAGAAAGTCTAGAGCTCAGGACTTCATACACAGCCCTGTGGGGGTCCCTATGCTTACAGTCCGTATGGTGGAAGCGCCGTTGCCGGTTCGGAATGACTGATGTCTGCCGGTAAAGTAAAGGACCCGTTTGCAGGAGGTGTATACACACTCCACGGTTGGGGGTTTGAATCCCACCTCCACCCTGTGCGTGGAGTTTGGACGTTCTCCCTGTGCTTCGGGGGTTTCCTCCGGGTACTCCGGTTTCCTCCCCCTGTCAAAAAGACATGCACTGTAGGCTGAATGTGATTGTGCCCTGTGATGCACCCCATCCAAGGTGTCCCCCGCCTTGTGCCCCGAGTTCCCTGGGATAAGCTCCAGGCTGCATAGATGCAAAATAGATGGACTTTCATCTCAGGAGAAAAATCTAAGAGACGGAAGATCTAAACACCCTCACCGTGTCGGACCGGCCAAGTTTTCCCCCGAAAACACATTCTTCAGGACCCTGATCCTGCTCATTTTCACCATGTTCTGCTGTGAGACTTCACTTCCAATCATTTCTGCAACGTTTCACACCTACAGGTGTCAAAGCAAACAGATTTTTTTTCTTCTCACCAAATTAAAGGGCTTTGGTTTAACAATGTGTTCACAGTGTTCAGCATCACCGTATCTGCTCAAAGCTTTCTTCA
>NC_030432.2:2218394-2223394 GCF_001660625.3 Ictalurus punctatus
ATTCATGCGTCATCTCGCGCCATCCAATGATGTTTGTTTACGCAGCTGTGTATTTCAAACGATGTAAATGATTTGAAACGATGCGGGTTGAATCCGTCATCTTTTTTACAGAGTATGTTAGATTTAGTTGACCTGTTACGTGTGAATTAATCCGTTAACTAACGAAACACGTACTAGCTTGTACTTAAGGTGGTCGCCATTCACGCGTGAATTCATAAGACTCACGTCGTACTTCGTGATTAGTACGCACCTTAACGCGTCGTTAGTTCGTATATTAGTGCGTGATCATTCTTGTACAGTTATTGTAAAGAGGTAAAGTTTTTGTCATCAACTGACTTGTTCCGCGCACGTCCCACGACCTTAAATATAACTATAAATGGATAAAAGCGCCACATGTCATTTGTTTAGAAATCGCTCGTAATCATTAGCTGCGTTTACATGGACAACAATAATCCACTCTTAACCCGATTAAGACCATACTTTGATTAAGAAACTACCATGTAAACAGCAATTTGTACTTACCTTAATCTGATTAAGGTCATACTCGGATTAAGCTCTAATCGAATTAAGACAGGTGGAGTACTCCTGTTTTAGTCGCATTATGGACGTGTATTACAGACATGTAAACACCTTAATCACATTATGAACGTCGCATTTTGCGACAGGACACGATCACACACGGCAGCGCTCAACCGTTTTACGACGAACAAGAGAGTTCGGCTGCGTCCCAAACCGCGTACTTGCCTACTATAGGCCTGTAGTGGGGAAAAATACATGCATCTCCGCTACTATATAGATGGTAAGTACGCTTTTTGGGACACACCCACCGCTTCAAGCAGTCGTCTATTAGCACGTACAGCATGACAAATAATTAACTGCACTTAAAGTGTTCGTAAAATTTTTTTAAATAAAAACACCCAAATCTGTATACGGTTCCATAACGAAGACGGACTGTATGTCGATACGTGAAATTCTGGAGGGACGGCGTGGCGCGGTGACGTAATGACATGCGCTGTTAATCTAATTATGTTCTATAACATGTACAACGGGAACATGACAGGAGTATTCTAAAAGCGACTCGTAAACACCTTAATCACATTACTATCTTACTCAGAGTAAGCTCAATAATTAGATTACTGCTGTCCATGTAAACGTAGTCATTGATTCATCGTGGTCATTTCCCGAGGACGTGGCGTTATAGGGAAATAATCCGCCTCGGGGTGGAAACAGTTACTCTGGATCACACCAGCGCATCGTGGATTATTTTTCTACAGCACCAATTCCGAAAAAAGTTGGGACAGTATGGAAATGTTTTGAAGGTAAACGTTTATTTTGAAATTGACGCTTGCGACACGTTCCAAAAAAGTTGGGACGGGGCAGTTTTAGGGTTAATAGCGATGTGAGAAGTTGAAATAAGAAGGTGATGTGAAACAGGTGAGGCGATCGTATAATCATAGTATATAAAGTCCTTCAAGAGTAAAGATTGGTCGAGGCTCTCCGATCTGCCAACAGATGCATCAGCGAATAATCAACACTTTGAGAACAACATTCCCCAAAGACAAATCGGGAGGATTTTGGTCATTTCACCTTCTACAGCGCACAATATAATTAAAAGATTCAAGGAATCTTTGTGATGTGTGTGCTTAAGCATATATTAGAGTGTGTGTGTGTGTGTGTGTGTGTGTGTGTGTGTGAGAGAGAGAGAGAGAGAGAGAGAGAGAGAGAGAGAGAGAGAGAGTTCAGTGATACATTCATGTTAGTGTGTGTAATGTATAATGTAGGATTATACAGGTGTGTGTGTGTGTGTGTTGTTTAGTCAACGATTCACTGTTATGGCTGTTACCCTGAGTGTGAATGGAAACTTAGGCTGCAGGTGCCTGTTTGAGTGTGTAGTTGTGTGTGTGTGTGTGTGTGTGTGTGTGTGTGTGTGTGTGTGTGTGTGTGTGTGCTTTCCTGTATTGGATGGAAACGCTCATGTATAAAATGATAAATTCTAGTTACTGTACCACTTGCTGCACACACAGAGGTCATTGTCTTTCGGCAGACCATGTGAGTGTCACACACACACACACACACACACACACACACACACAAACATAAGCAGAATGTTTGCCCTGGGGATGAGTGGTCTGTCGTAAGTGGTGTGTGTGTGTGTGTGTGTGTGTGTGTGTGTGTGTGTGTGTGTGTGTGTGTGTTTGTCGTCAGTCATAAGGAGATTTCTTTTCCTCTGGCCGTTACTATGCACTCTTTCTATACACTCTCTAAAAATATAGAGCGCGCACACACACACACACACACACACACACACACACACACACACACACACACACACACACACCCGCCTTTAAACAAAATTTACACTTACATTTTCATACCGTGACAATTATTGCTTTACCTTACTGTTATTATTATTATTATTATTATTATTATTATTATTATTATTATTATTATTATTACCATCATCATTATTATCACCATTATTATTATTATTATTATTATTATTATTATTATTGTTATTATTATTATTATTATTATTATTATTATTATTGTTATTATTGTTATTCAGACTATTTGATTTGATTTGTTTTTACGCATGGAGATGTTTCAACTTCCTGTTCGCACTATTGCGAAACATCTGCGTTACATTAGACCACTTTACTCTAAAGTTTGAAACACTTATCACAGTTTATTTCTGAGATCTGATATCATTTTAAGAAAATGTCATATGCATATACAGTAAACCTGCATGATATTCCAAAAATGTTAAACCTGCAGGATATTTAAAAACCCGAATCCAAACACGGCCCTGAAATGACGTTTACGTAGGGAGACTTGAGGAGAATTGAGTGCAGGGTGAGAATCACTGAAACAGTCAAATATACAGACCAACATATAAACCTCATATCATAAAATGACTTGGAGTAAAGTTCTAAAATTCTATGCAACCCATCACACACAACCCCCCCCCACCCCCACACACACACACACACACATTTTCACCTTTAGTCTGATAAATCGCTCCTGTAGGTGTGGTTTTAAACACACAATAGCGGTCAATACTAACTGATCTGCTTACTGATCTTCATAACGTATTTATCAAACGTGATTAGTTACTGTAGCGTAGGAACTATAGCTGCCCCCCCACCCCACCCCCCACCCTTATCTGTAGCTATGGAGGCGTTTAACACTTAAATGCAACAATGGGATTTAGTCCTTAATGAGATAGTCCTTAATGGGATTTATTCCTTAATCAGATCTGCAAGTGTGACCTGAAGCTATGAATCTGAAAATGCATCTTTACACGTATTACACAATTAGCGACAACAGTTTACACACTGACTAACTTTCGAACTACGATCACAATTAGTCGGTTCATTAATCACGACTCGACTGCTACTAATAAAACAAGTCTTACGTTTTTTTTTTTTAAAGCTAAACGCTCGGGAGCCGTCGAGTCTTGTCGGATAATACACTTTTCCTTGTCAGAGGTTTGGCAACACCAAGAAGACACGTAGGGGGTTTATACCTTTAGGAGATATCGTTTCTCTGAGAATGTGCAAGTCAAGGTCAAATTATATATCTTAAAAAAAGGTTTCCAGGTACAATATACGTTATAAATGTCCCCTTAATGATACTTCTCCAGTGACAAGGTAAGGAAAAGTTCCTTTATAGCAACTTTATACAACTTCAACCTGATGCGTTCTGCTGGTGGAAAAATCCGGAAAGAAAAAGTCTCTAACAAGTAGCCAGATTACGATCGTATGTGTTTACAGAATCGAGCTGAATACGTGAATAGTTGGATCGTGCTAAAGTAAACAGTCCGCACTGAGGATTTACGTAAAATGACATTTTAGTAAAAAGTATCGTAAGAAAGTACTTTATTTAATTCACCAACAGCACTGTACGATTTTTGCCATATTTAATGCGCTGGTATGCGGTTTGGGACTACAAACTTTATAAAAGTCTTTATAAACCGTTCCATGTTTGTGAACTTCATGAATTCATCCCTAGCCACGGCTCCTGAAGTAGTCTGTGAAACTCACTGTACGTTGACAAACGTCCAGCGTCGACTAACCGGTTAATTCATCCGGCCTCTTTTCGGCGAGTCGATTCTTTCGTCTCCTGAACGGCGTCTGTGCTTCGTTAGGAAGATTTAACGAAACATAAACAAACAGCTCGGATGTTGAAAAGCGGTTGTCCATGGAAGCAAAGCAGCTACAGAAGATGAACGGACGAACAAACGAGTAATGACGTTGGCTACATCTACTGTATGTAGAAAGCAAGAAAGGGAGAAAGAAAAGAAAACGGCTTGTACATGTGAGTCGGCTCTCGGAGATCAGACGCGAAGGGCCGTCATGTACAAACGACTCGTCACTGAAAAGATGGCGGCGGTTCAGAACTGTTTCCACGTGTTCTGGACAAATCTATATAATTATTTACCGTCAGAATATTATTATTATTATTATTTTTTTTTGCATACGTTCTGGTGCTGTTTTGTATTTTGTGTTTCCTTCTAGCAATATAATTTTTATACTATCAGGACTATGAAACTGTATAATGTCACAAACTTGTTAGCTTAGCTAATGTTTATGTTACTCTTTCAGCAGACGCTATCCGACGCATTAGGTTTGCCTGCAATCTACCTCATGTTAATGTTTACTGTGAATCCAGTAGCTGAGTTTGATAACAAGCTAGGGTTAAAGTTACAGTTAGCTAACATAATTCATTCTTTTCAAATGTGAATACCGTATAACATGGCGGCGCAAGGGTTTAATTCCCTTTACTTTAGCCCTTTCGCTTGTTTTCAGATTACGTACAGGATGTTGTGATGATTCACGTCCTGGTGTAGCATCATGCGAATTATTTTAGATTTGTAGACTGTAACGCGATATTTATTCTGAAATGACCTGGTGAGTAAAGATGAATGAACGTGTGGATATTACACAAGTGACGCCTTCGAATGGGTCCAAAATAACAAGAACGACGATAATAATAAAAGA
>NC_030432.2:2228394-2313394 GCF_001660625.3 Ictalurus punctatus
GTTTATTGTTAGTACTTAGTAATGGTCTAGAACAGCACACAGGTATGTGATTTAAGACGGAACGTGGAGTTAGATGGATGGGGAAATTTGTCTGGTTTTATTGTCTGTTGTTGTATTTTGCTGTAATGTTGTTGTGTTCCATTTGAATCTTGTTTTGTTCCTATGTTGTTGTGTTCCACTTTAATCTTGTTTTGTTCCTATGTTGTTGTGTTCCACTTTAATGTTGTTGTATTTTGCTTTAATGTTGTTGTTTTCCACTTTAATGTCGTTTTCCACTTTAATGTTGTTATATTTTGCTTTACTGTTGTTGTGTTCCACTTTAATGTTGTATTTTTCTTTATTGTTGTTGTGTTCCACTTTAATGTCGTTGTATTTTGCTTTAATGTTGTTGTATTTTTCTGTAATGTTGTTGTGTTCCATTTTAATCTTGTTTTGTTCCTATGTTGTTGTGTTCCACTATAATGTTGTTGTGTTCCAGTTTAATGTTGTTGTGTTCCTCTTTCATGTTGTTTTGTTCCAATTTAATGTTATATTTCACTTTAATATTTGCGTTGCTATCTTCCTCATTAACACTGAATACATTCAGAGGCTGGGACCCACTTTGAAATGGAGACTTTAATTGGTTTCACTACAGGTGAATGATAATTCATCTATATCCAATGGACAAAGAGCCTAGTCTTTTGGTGGACTGGCGTATAGTGATGTCACGGTTACGGAGGCCCCGCGGCTCCAAGCCCGAGGCCCTAGGCAAGTTCCTACACTGCCTATAGGTAGCGCCGGCCCTGATTATATTTGTCAGATATATTGGAGAACATGTACATCTATTGATCTATAATGTTAAATATGTTGTATAGTACTTTGTAATATGTTACAATATAATTCTGCTGATTTGACCTGACACAGCCTTGCTGTTGTAAGATCACAGCATTGTAGATGAAGAAATCATTGATTAGTTGTTTTCTTATCGCACTTTGTTTTGGTACAAGTGCCACTTTAAAGTAGACGAAATGTTCTGATCCTGATATTGTCCAAGCCATCGCACTGAAAACGCACGCTTCTGTTTCTGCTGAGGTCACATGAACATTTAGCGTATGAAGAGATAGGGTACGATGAACAAAACACAAAAATGCAACTGTTGTGCAGCTGACTGACTTTGGAATGATCACATCCTTCAGGGGCTGCTGAGTGAAAGGCTAAACAGGCACGCAAAGAAAGTGCGGCTCATGGTGCAGGTATGTGATTTATCATCGTCTATTGTGGAGCGATTGTAACATATTCTAAAAATAAACCGGGCCTTGTTCTGTCGATCAGCGTCATGTCAGGATAGATCGTTCTCCAGTTCATTCCGAGTTTGGAAGAGCACGAGCGCCATCGACACGTTGAGACCGTCAGACACTTTGAATTTGTGCGTACAGTACAATGACATAGCGCCGGGAACTGACCAGCAAAATACTAAAGTACAAGTCAAGAAATTTGCGTTCAAACTCAAAGAGCAAGCACATGAGCGTTTCTTAACGTTTCAAAAAAGTACTATCTTCTAAATCTTAGTATATCTTCTAAATACTGCTGATGTTTACATTACCGCTCTAACATAACACTTCATTTTAGTTTTCAAATCATAAGTACTCTTGTTATATTTATTAAGTATCCAATTTTATGAAGAAATAAATGGTTCTTTCTGCTTAGTAATTCGTCTCTTTCGCTTCCACTAGCAGTTGATTTGTGAATATAGTGCATACGCGAATTGTGTATGTGAAAAATCTGCAAAGTTTCAAAAATCAAAGCGCACAACAAAAGTTATTGAATAACAAAAGAAGGAACCGATTCTGAACAGCTGAAACGAGTCGTTAGTGATTCCAGACTTTATTTCCTGTACTAACCTACGTAGGTTTGTTACAAAAAACCCGCCTCTGGTTTTCATCATGAAAGTCCTTACGGTAGTGGGCATTTCCTTTTCAGAACATGCTGACAGCGGTAGACCAATCACAACAGACTGGGACATCTGACCAATCAGAGCAGAGTATGCTCTCTGAAAGTAGGAGTTAGAACGAATCCTTTAGAAGGAATCATTTGACGAGTCGTTTGTGACACTGAGGGGAAAAAAAGGTAATGCTGCAGATTAAATTATGAGCATATTAAAGTGTTTGTTTTCTGTGAAAGATTATTTAGAAATATGTGTCAATTGTGGTAATTAATGCATATAATTTCACGTTTTCATATGCAATTCAATTCAATTTTATTTATATAACGCTATAATCCGGATGAAGATTTAGACAAGGTAACCACACGTCCTCTTTTTCCCCAACATGTCCTCTTTTGCAGACCTTAAAAAAGAGTCCGGCCGGGATTTCTAAATTTCAGAAAACGTTCAGGATTTGGCTTTAGTTTCATTATGATGTGCTTATGGTGTAACACTGCATCATGTGTGCATGAGTTTGCATCGCTTTAACCTCTCACTGTAATTCCCGCCTTCTCACACACCGATTGGTTGATTATAAAAAGGCTTGCCTCAACTATTGGACAAATTCCTGCCTCTAGACCGTTACCCTACTCTCAGTTACCGTTACCCTATCAAACAGTTGCTTGACGATAGCAGCAAATGAGTCGAGACAACACCCACAGCCATATAAGGTCATTTTTTATTTCATGTTATCACATTGCTTCGTATTACACGGCCATTCAAATGTGTAAATGATGGCAGAAGGTTCACTCGTGATGCGAATAGTGTGTCTTTTTCAGTGTAAAACACCAAAACACCAAAAAAAAAAAAAAAAGGAAAGGTGTCCTCTTTTTGGAAAACCAGAATATGGGCACCCACGATTTAGATCAAACCAGAGCGCGAGAGAAAAATGCAAGTCGGTGGCAAGAAGAATCTTCCTCCAACGACACGAGATGGAGAGGAACCAGACTCAACGGGAACTTCTGGGTGACATCAGTGCGATTATGACTCAGTAAATGTGTTGAAACGGTGATCATTATGAGCATCAGGGTCGTTATGATTACACATGTAGAACGTTTTTAAGTACAGGTCTACGTTTCCCAGCGTATATATCCCAAATCAAAATATCACAGACCCCCTCACTATGCTTCACTAACTGTAACTATGCCTACTTAGAGAAGTGGAAGATGCTGAACTAACACACAGGCACACACACACACACACACACACACACACACACACGCACACACACACACACACACACACACACACTAACTCAAACAAAAGTCCAGTTATTTGTATTACACTAATTCTCTAATCCATGTTCAGTCTGGTAAATCAGACAAACCAGCACTGTGTGTGTAAATTTCCGATCGAATGAGGAAAGTTCTCACACACAGACACAAAGACACATTTTGTTTCTGGATAGTTCTACTGTTACTGTGAAATCAGGTCACACACAGAGGGAGTAGTGTGTGTGTGTGTGTGTGTGAGAGAGAGAGAGAGAGAGAGAGAGAGAGAGAGAATAAGAGACACTTTAATGGAGCTGGATTTGGAGCACAGGTGAATAGAAGAAGCTGACAAGAAGGTAAAGCCAATACGAGTTACCATTTTTCTGCTTAAAAGCATGTCCATATAATTCACTTTTCCCTCACGGTTTACTCATGAAATACTCATGAAAGAAAAAAAAAAACCCCTACTGTCAAAAGCAGTTGGTCAATTTGCCAGATGAAATGATTTGTTTTCAGCCCAACATCTTCTTAATACACAACCAATTCCGTGGCTATGTTTATGTGCAACGATTTACTACGATAAATTTACTCCATTTTCAGGTATTTAATCTAAACTCCATCCATACATCCTACACAGGGTCGCAGTGGAGCCTGGAGCCTACCCCAGGGAACTCGGGGCACAAGGTGGGGGACACCCTGAACTGGGCGACAACTCATTGCACATTCACACTCTACGGACAATTTGGAAATGCTAATCAGCCTACAACACATGTCTTTGGACTGTGGGAGGAAACCGGAGTACCCAGATGAAAACCCCCGAAGCATGTGGGAGTACATGCATGCTCCACGCACAGGGGGTGGAGGTGGGATTTGAACCTTATCCTGTCATATACGATGTCTCAGTCACTGTGTATCGAGGTGTTACGAAGAAAAATAGAGCATCGAAGGAAGCAGCAGAGAGCAGTGTTGTTGGTTTTACTGTAGGTCAGCATGCACTGTACTCCAGTTGTACTGTACAGACCTGCATAAATATGTTTTTTGTTCCGATCCACGGTTTATTACCCTGCATGTAAACACTGCTAATGTAGAACAGCTCAAACTGCGACTCTGACGCTTTACATTTACTGTGTGAAGACTTCACTTTGGCCCAGTGATGAGGCCAATGATCAACATTGAACCTAATTGGAGGACTCACTCAACCTGAACACTGTGGATGTACCAGCAGGCAGGGTTCATATACGTAGCTCCATGCTCACAATCACCCGCTGGAACCAGAAAGTTCTGGAACACAAAAGAGAACCCAGAGAACTAACGAGGAAACAGAGGAAACTTGGAAACTCTGTGTGTTTGCAAAACACTGGTGTTCCCTAAAGCCTAATTCATACTGCACAGACAGACGCTGACTAACGCCAACAATCACCAACGCCAAATGCCAACAATCACCAGCCGTTAAAATTTGGCCGTTGGATTTAGACTGTTGGGAGACAGGGCGCTTACTTACATAAGATGGAGTGCACACTTTAAAATTTTTACTTGGTTTTGTCCCCAAGCAGTTTCAACAACTCTGAGAAAGACATCTTAAGGTAGGCTCTGTGGTAAGCTAAGACCATTATTAGAAGGTACATCCATCGATCTTCTATACCGCTTGTCCTTCAGGGTCATCAGGAACCTGAAGCCTATCCCAGGGAGCATGGGCACAAGGCGGGGTACAACCTGGATGGAGTGCCAGTCCATCGCAGGGCACAATCACATACACACTCACACACCCATTCATACACTATGGACACTTTGGAAACGCCAATCAGCCTACCATGCATGTCTTTGGACTGGGGGAGGAAACCAGAGTACCCGAAGGAAACCCCCGCAGCACGGGGAGAACATGCAAACTCCGCACACACAGGGCAGCGATGTGAATCGAACCCCCGACCCTGGGCAACGTGCGCCCCCTAGATGATACATTATCAACAATATTTTGACACAAATGTAAGTTATAAACATCTGTTGCAATTTCGCTTCTTACTTCACGAAACAGAATACGGAAAATGGCACACGGTTAGTGGATGATCCCAATTAAAAGCAAAACACAAGAGGAGATGATCCTCACCAGGGGTCAAAATAAACGATTTTATTTACATAACTCATCAATGCATAATTTATCCTCTTCTTTCTGATTTGTCCAGAAATCTGCCATTTTACCCACGACAACGATTCAGCATGCCTAGCATCTTTTGTTACTATGGACTGTTCAGGGAAGCTTGCCTCATCATTGTCATGGATATGCAGTAATAAACACTGGACTACGATTCCCATCAGCCACTGCACCGCCCATGATCATGTCACATGACTGTCTGCACCTGATTCACTTTGGCATTAATTAGCACTTGTATATAAGTCATGTTTTGCACTGAACACATTGTCTTGCGTTTGTCGTATGTTGTCGTTCTGTGCGTTATGCGTTCATGTCCGTGTGTCTTTTTTTTTTTTTTTTTTTTTTTAATTTTTTTTTTTTTTTTTTATAAGTATCACGAGTTCATAGTTTATGTTTGGTGTTTTGTTTACTTTTTATTAAATTATATCTGCAATTGCATCCAACTCGCCATGACAATCGTCATGGCAACGGTTCATTCCTATGTCAGATTAAATCAGAGTATGTTGGAAAATCCTACCACACTGTTCAGACATTCCACGACCTGACAAACATTGGTCGAACAACAGATGCCGACAGGGTTAACACACTGATCTGACAAAACCCAACAAATGTGTCTGTGGTGTTAGTCGGCATCTGTCGATGCAGTGTGACCTTGGCTTGAAGAAATTCCTCCTGTAATTAATTCTAACAAATTGGATGTGTGTGTTTTGAGGGTTAGTTGCCTTTCTGCATCGTTGCCTGTTGGTTGCAATATTTAAAATTTAAGTGTAGCACAAAAACAGATCAACAGCAAATCTTTCCAGAAGCTGTGATTTGGATTAGATTATATATATATGGGAAATAAAACTTTATAGTTAGGGTCAGCATGTGCAGCAATGTCCTCTATGAAGTGGAGCTATGGTGTCCTCTGGGAAGAGGTGCATATTTGACCTCCTCTGTGAAGGCAAGAGGTGGTATGATGATGTCCTCTGCAAAGGCAGGATGTGGTGTATTGACATTCCCAGCGAAGGCAGGAGGTGGAGCATCAGCATCCTCAGTGAAGGTTGGAAGAGGTAAATAGTTGACCTTATTTATATGATGGAGGCAGGTGGTACGATGTCCTCTGTGAAGGCAGGAAGTGGAGAGTCAACTTCCTCTGTGAAGGCAGGAAGCAGATCGACAAATTCCTCAGTGAAGACATGACATGGAGAAACAACATCCTTTGCAAAGGTGGGAGGAAGAGTGACAACATCCTCTGTGAAGGCAGGTGGAGTGTCAATGTCCTCTGCAAAGTCAGGATGTGGTGCGATGATGTTCTCCGAGAAGACAGGAGATTGAGTGATGACGTGCTTTGTGAAAGCAATAGGTTCAGCGACGACGTCTTCTGGGAAAGTAGAAGTTGGAACAAACGCGTTCCCTGGGAAAGCAAGAGGCAGTATGGAGATGTTCTCTGCAAAGCCAGGAGGCAGACTGGTAATGTCCTTTGCAAAGGCAGGCAACAGATATTTGGTGATGTCTTCAGGAAACTAGTACAGTGGTTGCTTGGGAAAGGTGTCCTCGTGGAGCTGGCCAGCAGAGCAACAGCAGGTGGAGTCAGGAGGCCATGGCAGCTGTGCTTTCTCCAATCTCCCAATACAAATGGCCATCTTCCTTTTGGGGAAGAATCTGATGCAAGCTCACTGTCTGCACAGGGATCAGAGGCCGGTTGCCTCTGATTTCTAGTGAAGGACCCTTGCGTACCCCCTTGAGTATCAGGAACTCTTGCCTTAGGAGGCCATCAAGTTACAAAGTGACCTCCAAACCTGGGTTTCCTTCACACATAAGATATTCTGTGGAGAATAAATCATTCTAGGCCATTGTATGGCACTGAAATATTCAAGGACATATCATTTGGAACTCCATAAGATAACACAGGGGCAGTGATAGAAAAAGGGGAACTTTCTCACCAGACCGTATGTTTCCTCATTTCAACAGTTTATAGACTTCCCGTCTTTAGCCTGTGGTGTCTGTTCTGATGCCTCTCATACCCAGTCACTGCATTCCGCAGTCTTCTGAAAGGTGCCAGTTGACAAATCAGGACGTTTTTCAAACGGGTTAGCCAGGATTCATCGTCAGAATCTATTCCATGGGTTAATACGCATGTAAAAAGGGTTAGACAAGGATCATAGTCCAAGTCATGGAGGCAAAACCTACAGAAATTAGACTCAGAAACATAATGAACTAAGACTCATATTTATGAGCATTCATAGCGCGAGAAAAGAGAGGCTGGTGAGGGAACGGCTGTTTATAGCTGCTATAACGTGCTTGAGAAGGGGAACTAACTTGTTTCGTGGACATTCCAGAACATTAAATGTGACTATAAATCGATAAAAAGTACGATGCATTCCAACAGCAGTGAGACAGAGTAAATAATGATGCCTTGAGGAAATGTGGGAGAAAAACTGAGGGATACGCAGACAGACAGAGACTCATTTGTAAGTCGCTTTGTATAAAAGCATTTGCAAAATGAATAAATGTAAATGTAAGTAAGGGATTGAATAAATGAAATGCAGGATGAAGCATCGGCGATTAGCCAGAAAATTAAAAAGATCATCACAGGAGAGAGAGAGAGAGAGAGATTTAGTATCTTAGTATTTTCATCTGTCCTCCATCACATCCAGATGCTCTCACTGTGTAATTGAGTGATTGCTGCTGTTCTAGGCCAGGAATGTACACACACACACACACACACACACACACACACACACACACACACACACACACACACACACACACACAGTTTTTCCATGCAACAGCAAAAGGATTTAACTGTGTAAGAGACAAACGTGAGAGCATAGAGAGAGAAGAGAGACAGAGAGACACAGATTAAGAGAGAGATGGCAAGCGTCAGACAGATAGAGAGAGCGAAGGTGTGTGTGTGAGAGACAGACCCACATATAGAAAGCAAGACTGAAAGAATGAGAGTGAAATTGCAATCTCTGGTTTCAGGAAGATCTCAATATGAAACTTTAATGATGTTCTGAATTATTTAATGTTTTAGCCACACACACACACACACACACACACACACACACACACACACACACACAGTTTGTCAGGCCCTGCTAGGTCTTCTCATTCATAGCTGCATAAGTATTATTGTTCTGAGACTTTTGAGAAAACTATCCATCCCAGCTGTTAGCTTCTACTTCTAAGTGTTTTCACTATCTGTGAGTATTCTGACTTACTTAGCTGCCAGCCTTTACTAGCTGAGAGCAGTAGTTTTATCCTTTAGCTAAGTGCCGGTGGGAAAACGTGCAGGGGCGCCCTTTCTAGACGTTGCCAGTTTTAGCAAAAAAAGTATTTTTAAAGCGCTTAGCTACATTTAATCAAAAAGACATTTAAGCAAACACAATCCATTCAATTATTAAAATTTTTTTTTAACTAATAGGTTAAAGGTATGTGATGAACTATGATGTTGACAGAGGCAACAGTGGCAGAGATTTTTGCTATAGTATTCCAGGTAGTTGCTAGAGCATTGATAGGTGGTTGCTAAGGTGTCATGCCCAAGAAATTTCCAAAATGTCGCAATTCACAATAAACAATAGCGAAGATGGGTAAAAGTAGCTAGTACTGTGCTTTTAAAGTGTGGAAAAACACAAAAACTCTGTGTGTGTGTCGTGTGTGTGTGTGTGCGTGTGTGTGTGTGTTTTCATGGTCAACTCACACACCAGCCAGACGACCAAGGGCACACGTGGACCTTGATTTATATTTGCTCTGATAAATCGGTGTATTGTTCTCACACTTGTCCTCTTCTCCAAATTCATTTTCACGCTCTGTAATCTTTATTTAATTTTCAGGAATGCTTTTTTTTCCAGCACCGATTTTATCTTGTGCGTGCCAGTAAACTCTCAGATATCTGAGCAAACAAATACGGGTGACACCATTTCACACAGAAGTGCCAGATGGCATCGAGTTACTCGCTAATAAGAGTTACAACCTCATATTTGCTGAAGTGTGTCACATGATGAACAGATACACAATGCACACACACTTCAACTACAGCCGATGAAAGTGTGATACTTTGTAGCAGCTCATACTTAGCTAAAGATATATATATATATATATATATATATATATATATATATATATATATATATATATATATATATGCATTCACAGCTGATCTGAATATTTTAATATTAATCCAGGTGTGTGTGTGTGTGTGTGTGTGTGTGTGTGTGTGTGTGTGTAGACCGAGAGAGCGAGATGGAGAGGTTGCTGACAGTTTGTTTTGCTTTTAGTGCCGGATTTCAGTGGAGCTGGACTGCAGTCTTCCTGTGTGTTTATAAGTGTGTCATTTCCATTCCTTGTATTGTTTTTACATGACTGTTAAAGTTCTGCAAATGAGCACTACTCACTAACATTGGAATGAAAACACAAAACCATTCACAGATTCTTTTGACCACTTTTTTTTTCTTTTTTCCAGAATTCAAGCCACAGAGGCAACTGTAGGCATATGAACTATCTTTTGGAGGAGATTTTTATTCCCTATAAACTTTTGTAAACACTATTGCAGTAAGGCTTAGGGACCTTAGACTGCAATCAAGTAGCAGCTTAAGGACCTTAGACTCCACTTGAGGAGTGGTTTAGGGACCTTGGACTTGGGTACTGGCTTAAAGATTTTGGACTAGTGCTAGTAGTGGAGTAGTGCTATTGGGACCTTGGACTTGACTTGAGTGGTGTTGTAGGCATGTTAGACTTGAGTAGTGGCTTACAGACCTTGGACTCTATGTGAGTAGTGGTTTTGGGACCTTGGACTCCACTTTAGGAGGGGTTTAGGGACCTTGGACTTGAGTAGTGGCTTAGAGACCTTGGACTCCACATGAGTAGTGGCTTAGGGACCTTGGCCTCGATTTGAGCAGTAGGTTAAGGACCTTGCCTCGACTTGAGTAGTAGGTTAGGGACCTTGCCTCGACTTGAGTAGTAGGTTAGGGACCTTGCCTCGACTTGAGTAGTAGGTTAGGGACCTTGCCTCGACTTGAGTAGTAGGTTAGGGACCTTGGCCTCGATTTGAGCAGTAGGTTAAGGACTTTGCCTCTACTTGAGCAGTAGGTTAAGGACTTTGCCTCAACTTGCGTAGTAGGTTAGGGACCTTGCCTCGCCTTTTGTAGTAGGTTAAGGACCTTGCCTCAACTTGAGTAGTAGGTTACGGACGTTGCCTCGACTTGAGTAGTGGCTTAGAGACCTTGGCCTCGATTTGAGCAGTAGGTTAGGGACCTTGCCTCGACTTGAGTAGTAGGTTAGGGACCTTGGCCTCGATTTGAGCAGTAGGTTAGGGACCTTGCCTCGACTTGAGCAGTAGGTTAAGGACCTTGCCTTGACTTGAGCAGTAGGTTAAGGACTTTGCCTCAACTTGCGTAGTAGGTTAGGGACCTTGCCTCGCCTTTTGTAGTAGGTTAAGGACCTTGCCTCAACTTGAGTAGTAGGTTACGGACCTTGGCCTCGACTTGAGTAGTAGGTTAGGGACCTTGGCCTCGATTGAGTAGTAGGTTAGGGACCTTGGCCTCGATTGAGTAGTAGGTTAGGGACCTTGGCCTCGATTGAGTAGTAGGTTAGGGACCTTGGCCTCGATTGAGTAGTACGTTAGGGACCTTGCCTCTATTGAGTAGTAGGTTAGGGACCTTGCCTCGACTTGAGTACTAGGTTAGGGACCTTGCCTCGACTTGAGTACTAGGTTAGGGACCTTGGCCTCGACTGAGTACTAGGTTAGGGACCTTGGCCTCGATTGAGTACTAGGTTAGGGACCTTGGCCTCGATTGAGTACTAGGTTAGGGACCTTGGCCTCGATTGAGTACTAGGTTAGGGACCTTGCCTCGACTTGAGTAGTAGGTTAAGAAGGACCTTGCCTCGACTTGAGTAGTAGGTTAAGAAGGACCTTGCCTCGACTTGAGTAGTAGGTTAGCGATCTTGGAATTCAACTTGAGTAGCAGCTTAGGGATATTGAGCTTGATCTGAGTAGTGGTTTATGGGATTTGGAGTCAAATAGTGCTTAGAGGCTTTAAACTGGACTGTAAGAGCAGCTTATGTGTTCTACTTAACTTGAATAAAGACTTAGGGCTCGAATTGTACTTAGAGGCTTTGGGCTTGACTTGGATTCAGTTTATAGACTTTGGACTTGAATAGTGCTTACAGGCTAAATGAGTAACACTAAATGACTTTTGACTTTCTGGCTTATGGACTTTGGATTTGACTTCAGTAGCTTTTTAGGGACTTTGGACTTTGTGTCACTTAGTGGCTTAGGAAATCTGGACTTATGGTGACTGCTGCAATTGAGAACCACTGACTTGAGACTTGACTAAGGCTTGATTGTTAAAGGCCCTGACTACGACACTGCTGTTTTCACCTATTACAACTACTTGTGTACTTGTGTCTTACAACCATTCAAAGTCTAACCATTAATGTCAGATTGTAATACAAACCTGTGTGTGGGTTGGGGGGATGTTTGATAGAACTTTGAATAGTTCTCTTTTCCTTTCCTTCAGTTTCTCTCCTCTTCTTCTCTTTAATACGACACAATGTTGTCTTTCTTCTCCAGGCAAAGTCAAAGCAACTAGGTCCAGAATCAGGTTCCATTGACACACACACGCACCCACCCACCCACACACACACACAGACACACACAAACACACAAAGGTGGACAGACACGAAACACACCCTTACAGGAGCTTGTGATGGAAGAGAAGTGTTTATCCTGGTGTTAAGATACATATCTGATTATGAAGAGACACACTTGCTGACTGGTTTTTGGAGATTTTTATGCTCTCAGAAATGCTCAATAAATGACTGTGAATCACACACAGATGACTCAGCGCCACACATTACCCATGGATGATACTATTAATTAAATGAATAGTTTCATGTTGATGTATTTAATATTGGCCTCAAATGGCTTTCCATAGTTTTTTGAGTGGATTTACAGCTGAAACCTAAATTTCAGTTGGCCATAATTTTCTTACATCAAACTGTCAGATAACAGCGCTGAACTTAATAATGCTCCTCACTGGAGCCAATATCACGCAAGAAGTCCAAATTATCTAACTTCTGAACGTGCACAAATTTGGTATTCAGTCCATGCACACATTTGCTCGTTGGCATTTCAGCCAATCAAAATTCGAGGTCACGGAAAAGTGTCCGCCCTGTCGTCAGGAGATTGCAAGCTCAAATCTGCACCGTATGTGTGGTCATGTATGTAGAAGAGTGTGGATAGCTCTTTCCTCCCTTTGACGTAGCATGAGCAGAAGAAGTTCGAAAAAGGTGCAGTTGGTCGGCTTAACATGTTTCGGAGGAAGCAAGCGTTAAGATACGTTCATACATACAGTGACTCACAGCGACTAAGCGACCGGAGCCCATTCATTTCCGATGAGAGCTGGAGATTTCCACCGACACGAGCGACAACGACTGTTAGTGACTAGATGTGGGTGTGTCCAGTGACGTGACAAAGTTTAGAAAAGTTATGCAAATTTGGAGCAACTTGGTACAGTATCTTCCAATAGGAGTGAAGACAGTAGCGCGCACGTGAAGCCGTGATCTGACACGCCACCTGCGAGTCCGAATTGTTTCGTGGACCTGGACCGGACCGTAATGACAAAGAGCACACGATGTGTTTCCTTCATCTCGTAGAATACGATGCGTATATACAGTGGTATAAATTTTATACACAAATGCTCTGCTTCGAGAATGTTTCATTTTAGTGGCAAGAAAACTGGTTTGTTGTCAAAAAGTGGAATGTTAGTTGTGCATCCCAGTGGTAAATGTTACTAAGGCAACCAGCAGAGCTTTCGCTCTCCCCTAGTGGTAGCTGTGCGATAGGATGATGGGAATTGGCAGGTAAATAAAGCGGGGAGAGAGAAAAAGAAAAAATGTACGAAATGACAAAAATTGTACAAAAATGGGATTAAACTGAAATGTAGTTAGATATCAGCTTTAGGATGTGAGATAGAATTTACATAGAAATAATAAACAATAAGATCAAATCTAAATATTTCAATCCAAATCCTGGTGTCACAAATATTAGTATATGAGATATGAATATGAACATATTATATGAAATTTCTCTCTCTCACTCTTTCTCTCTCTCACTCTCTCTCTCTCTCTCAGTCTCTTTCTCACTCTCACTCTCTCTCTCTCTCTTTCTCTCTCTCTCACACACACTCTCTCTCTCTCTCTCTCGTCCAATCAGGTGTCAGTGGGCGGAGTCTCGCGGCTCAGAGGTGTAAGGGAGTCAGAGATGGGTTAGTGTCGGGGAGACAGGACCTCGGTACCGGGGACTCGGTGGGTGACTCTAGTGACATGCGTTCTGCGTCAGACACAGCGACACCATGTACCCGCAGCTGAAGCGCGCGCTCCGGGAAAGAAACGCGTTTTTCCGGGGATCCATCCCGCCGTGGAGCGCGTGAGTCCCTGCTTTAAGTTCATTAATGCGGAATACTTTATTCTCCTTGTCCGTTTTTTTTTTTTTTTTTTTTTTTTTTTTACCCCTGAGCTTCTATCAGCAGATTAGATCACTCATAAACTGCTATAGGATGTGTGTTAATATTTCAGTTAATAAATAAGAAGGCTTTTTATTTAAAGGGTTCTGAAATTTCAGCTCCACTTCCCAAAACACGGATTCCTTAATGTCAGCTGAAGCTCATCAACTTAAACTTTCACCTCCAAAGCAGGGCTTCTCAAACTTTCCGCCACCACTCCCAGAGTAAAAGTACTTTCAAATATTTTTTAAAAAGGTTGATATTAATTTCTCCAATCCATTAGAGCTTTTTATTCCTGAACTTTCCACTCACCAAGTTGTAGAAGTAATGCTCATCATATTAACAGTACTTTCTGATTTTAGGAAAACTGATTGAACTTAACCGTAGTTTATACTTGTATATTTTATTACATTTTTTGTTGTTGTTTTTGAGCTTTAGAATTAGACTTACAATGACAAGAACTAAAAAAGTAACCATAATACTCTTGATTACTAATTGATCATAATCTTCATGCCATTTAAAACAACAACAAAACCAAGACAGTCTGGAACCCCCTGGATATAGCCTACATCACGGACCCCGGACCCCATTTCGAGAACTTTAAAGTACCCTTTGAGATTTTACTCCGCTAAAATTACATAATAAAATCCAAATATTGACATATTAAACCCTCCAGTGAAGGTTATATCAGAGTATTTGTTTAGTTGAGCTGTTAGATTAGACTGAGATTGACGTTGAGATCACCTAATTTATGTTTTTTTTTTTTTTTAATCTTAATGAACGACTTTCTACACTAAACCCACGATGAAACCAAGACAGGCGTCATGTTAAACTCGTTCAATAACTTTAATAACTCATATATTTACTCGAAATATTACCGCAGTAACAGAAAGTAATATTTACGGTCAATAAGATTAAATAATAATAATAATAATAATAATACATTTGAAGTAAAATTTCCCAGGGCTGAATGATTGAAAATGATTATTTGTTGTTATTTGTTTTAGTATTTATATTATAGGTGAAAATATGGACTATTTTATTTATTTATTTATTTATTTATTTATTTTTTAAAGATTTTGATCGAATTGTTGTAAAATATCATTTCCATGAATATGATTGATGCTTTTTATGGATATTACATCCTTTTAGGACCCAAATTATGATTGATTCGGATTGATAAATATGTATAGGCTACTAATAACTATAAATGTAGCTATGCGATAAATTGTAAATAATGCTATAACTTTAGTATTGAATAGGGAAGAGGTGGTGTGAGGAAACAAGGCTCATGAGGATATTTACTCCAGTTTAATTTCATTAAAAGACAATATTTACACAATATTTTCCATCTTCTGTAATATCGCCTGTGGTATAGATTCAGATCAGGTCAGGTGACATACGGCTGAATTTATGTGCTTGAGAGTTAGTTATGACGAGGATAAGTCTAAAAATTTGGCCCAGCTGCATGCAGCCACATGGAATCTGGGCTAAAAGCGGCCCAAATGCTGTGAGTTGTATTTTACTTAACATCGCTGTGGAGATACGGTCTCGTTAGGGTGGAGCTATGGCCCCGTGGTCTGGCAGTCAGCTTGGGTTGAGTTCATCATAGTCATTCCTCTGTGGTTTGTAGGCCAGATGAAAGCATGTCTCGGCACTCGTTTGCTCTCTGAAAGAAGTATTTTCACTATGCTGAGGTCTGAATGTTCTCGCTGTATTTAGAAATGTAAGCAGATTTCTCAGCTTTGTGAGACGGAAACCCTTGTCATTTTCTCTGAGAACATATTCGGAGCGGTGTCATGACAGGTTCTGCAATCTTTTATGTAATCTAACCAATTTGCCTGAGATTAAATTTTACAAATCACGATGTCAAGAAGTATCAAATTGTTTAATTTAACGCCTTTTTTAATTTAACGCCATAATTTCTCCTTGAAATGATGACGTTTTTCTATAAGGAAACATTTTATTTAACGTTTACGGAAGGAGTCTCCAGTGTCAGTGCTTTGTAACAGTCGGAGGTAAAGCTGTAACTAAACTAAATCGGGTTTCGCATCGACAAGCTGCGTGTTTTTTTTTTTCTTTCTTTCTTTTTTTTCCCCCAAAAGTATTTTCAAGAGGGGAACATAAAGCGCGAGTGCTGAGCTAACGACAGATGAGTTGGAACTTGTTTTGTGGAACCTCCTCAACGTTAAATGTAATTACAGTATAAACAGACAAAACGTACAACGTCTCCTTTTATTAAATGAAAATTATTATTATTATTATTATTATTATTTTTTTCTTTTTAAAAATTGAACACTCGCTGTAACCTAAGAGGAACAAATGGTTCAGGACGTGCTGTTATAAAAACTTTTTAAAAACAATAACATAACATAATCGCACCACGACAGTTGATAATACAGCGTGACTCACATGGTGCAGGTTATGTGATTAACTAGTCTAGTAACAAATCTAATCACCCGAATCTACAGTCTGAGCTAGAAAGAAATCAGCTCCAGCTTCACTTCTTTTGTACCATTCTGTGTATTTTATTTTTTTTTAAAGGCACCAAGTCCAAAATAATTCACCTTAAGTCACTTGATACCAAGAATCAGATGAAACCTTATACTGACTTTTTTTTTTTTTTTTTTTTTTTTTTTTTGAAATCTTTGAAAGACACAAGCATCCAGAAGCTTCCGAGGTGTTACAAACGATGATGCTAACGTAGCTCTGTACAACGAGGCACCACGCTACCTCACTGGAAAGGGAGCACCACAAAGCGTGAAATAAAATTTTGCTGTCTTGTCTCTCACGACACACAGTAATTATGACTCGAACATGTATCCAAATACTTGTATGTGTATCAGGATATTTCCGTCTTTAATATTCGTTATGAGCTCTACCTCTTCTTGCGCACTAAGCAACAGCAGACGTACCAGAGCACGACGTTTGCAAGTGGCAATCGAACTGCCTCAAACGTGCTTACTTCATCGACGTGATATGAAGCAGAACATGGAGCCGGGCCACTTTTATCCTGGATCTAAAAAGCAGCACACGCCTTAAAATATCCCTGAAATTTCTTTAGAGCGGTCGAATAGCTTGCTTGCGGATTGATTGATGTATTTCCTTTTGATACAAATCAGAGAGGGGGGCGTGTCATCTGATCCAATTTGTTTCTAATGAGCACAGAATGACCTGTTAAAAGATTTCCTCAGTTATTCCGGAAATGATAAGCTTTTATATATATATATATATATATATATATATATATATATAATTTTTTTTTTAAACAAATTTGTTTTTACAGTGCCAAGAGACTCGTATGATAAGGTTTAAGACACCAGACGTCTTAAGGTTTAAGACGTCTTTTGTCTGTAATGCATAATATTTATTGTGCGAGCAAAAAACCCACAGAAGTGTCAAAATTAATATCCTTAATTTATTCATATGCAAATTGGACACGCACGCCCCTTTCCCGCACGTCCCGCCCACTTTCCTGGCTGATGAACTGGTTTGCATGTGCCGTGTTTGTGTAATGAAACTCGATAGGTGTGTTTCAGTACGGTTTTCAGCTCCACGTTTCCTAAAATTTCACCGAGTTCAATTTCCCACACTTTAATGGAATGATAATCGTGCTGTGAAATAAAACATAAAAATATTGCTATACAGTGCATCCGGAAAGTATTCACAGCGCTTCACTTTTCCCACATTTTGTTATGTTACAGTCTTATTCCAAAATGGATTAAATTCATTATTTTCCTCACAATTCTACAAACAATACCCCATAATGACAACGTGAAAGAAGTTTGTTTGAAATCTTTGCAAATTTATTAAAAATAAAAAACAAAAAAAGCACATGTACATAAGTATTCACAGCCTTTGCTCAATACTTTGTTGAAGCAGCTTTGGCACCAATTACAGCCTCAAGTCTTTTTGAGTATGCTGCTACAAGCTTGGCACACCTATTTTTGGGCAGTTTCTCCCATTCTTCTTTGCAGGACCTCTCGAGCTCCATCAGGTTGGATGGGGAGCGTCGGTGCACAGCCATTTTCAGATCTCTCCAGAGATGTTCAATCGGGTTCAAGTCTGGGCTCTGGCTGGGCCACTCAAGGACATTCACAGAGTTGTCCTGTAGCCACTGCTTTGTTATCTTGGCTGTGTGCTTAGGGTCGTTGTTCTGTTGGAAGATGAACCTTCACCCCAGTCTGAGGTCCAGAGAGCTCTGGAGCAGGTTTTCATCAAGGATGTCTCTGTACATTGCTGCATTCATCTTTCCCTCGATCCTGACTAGTCTCCCAGTTCCTGCCGCTGAAAAACATCCCCACAGCATGATGCTGCCACCACCATGCTTCACTGTAGGGATGGTATTGTCCAGGTGATGAGTGGTGCCTGGTTTCCTCCAGACATGACGCTTGCCATTCAGTCCAAACAGTTCAATCTTTGTCTTGGTCTTGGTCTGAGATTCCATCAGGTGCCTTTTGGCAAACTCCAGCCGGGCTGTCATGTGCCTTTTACTGAGGAGTGGCTTCCCCCTGGCCACTCTACCATACAGGCCTGATTTATGGAGTTCTGCAGAGATGGTTGTTCTTCTGGAAGGTTCTCCTCTCTCCACAGAGACATGCTGGAGCTCTGTCAGAGTGACCATTGGGTTTTGTCTCCTCCCTGACTAAGGCCCTTCTCCCCTGATCGCTCAGTTTGGCCGGCCGGCCAGCTCTAGGAAGAGTCCTGCTGGTTCCAAACTTCTTCCATTTACAGACGATGGAGACCACTGTGCTCATTGGGGACTTCAATGCTGCAGAAATGTTTCTGTACCCTTCCCCAGATCTGTGCCTCGATACAATCCTGTCTCGGAGGTCTACAGACAATTTCTTGGACTCCATGGCTTGGTTTGTGCTCTGACATGCTTTGTTAACTGTGGGACCTTATATAGACAGGTGTGTGCCTTTCCAAATCATGTCCAATCATCTGAATTTACCACAGGTGGACTCCAATCGAGCTGTAGAAACATCTCAAGGATGATCAGTGGAAACAGGATGCACCTGAGCTCAATTTTGAGTGTCATGGCGAAGGCTGTGAATACTTGTGTATATATTTTTAATAAATTTGCAAACATTTCAAACAGACTTCTTTCACATTGTCATTATGGGGTATTGTTTGTAGAATTGTGAGGAAAATAATGAATCCATTTGGGAATAAGGCTGTAACATAACAAAATGTGGAAAAAGTGAAGCACTGCGAATACTTTCCGGATGCACTGTATGGTAATATTTCTAACGTAAATTACGATGACCATTGTCAGTTGAACGATAGTTAATGCTTTTAATGGAATTTTGTTTGTGTAAATTTGCTGTGTTTTATGTGATGCACATTGAAATAGTTTCTAAGGTTGAATTAAACCAAAATCAACTTTATACGATTTATCGTTTTCAGCCAATCAGCAATCAAGTAATTACAAAAGTATAACTCCATAGATTTTAGCTGGTTTGAGCACTCAAATTATTTCCCTTAATGGTGCTTAGTGAAGGTATTTAAAAAAAGTTTTTATTCAACTTTAGGATGACTTTAAATGTGGCTAATGAACTCGTTACAGAACTGTAGAAGTTAACTTTAAGGTTAAGGGATGTTAGCGGACATTTCAATTTTAACCAGACTGTCCTTTTAAATCTGCTTAAGTTGCAGTAGTAAGTTGGGATTTAAAAAAAAAAAAAATTCCTTACTTGTACAAATAACCTGGAAGATATTATCTAGAACACTATTTTTTTTAAAAATAAAAAAGCGATGGCCTCAGCAAAAGTGTATTAAGTCGCTGGGAAAAACTTGTTTGGAAAAACAGACTTCCGGTCTGGAATGCTTGCTTTAAAAATTTTTTTTTTTTTGGTGTTTGGCGCATCGTCTTCTGTTCCTGTCGGTCATTTTATAGACATGACTGCATGGGCCACTGTAGATCCTGGGGGGTGGAGCTTTGTGAACATGGGCAGGAATCGTGAACCCACTTAACCGTTAGAGACGTAATCTGTTGGGGGTGGGGGAGGGAGTGGGGGTGGGGGAGGGAGTGGAGGTGGGGGCTGGGTCTGTCTAATCATACCTAATGCACCTTTTAAGTGAAGAATAAAACACTTGGTGACGTGCTGTTTTTGGAAAATAACCAATAATCTTATAACCCGGCGATTTGCTAATGAGAACATGTTATCCGTTTACAGTGTTGCCAAGAAACCGCAACCGCGTAAACGCCTCAGTCCTGAAGATGTCGTAAAACTTACCGTTACAAAGCGCTGATACTGGAGACTCCTTCCATAAATTTAAATAACCATCTCATTACAGAAACTTCACCATACCAACAAACACTTCTTTTTTTTTTTTTAATTTTTTTTAAAAATTATTATTATTTTTTTATACATGAAGTCGTTACTATAGAAACGATAACGTATTCGAACATAAACAGTAGAACATGAATCAACCCCTTCCGACCAATCAGAAACGAGAAGCCGTGAGTATTAGGTGTCCGTGCTGTTATATTTCATCAGTGCTGCTTTCATTTTCACCGCGGTCTGAAATTCCGCACCTGGAAGGGAGACGAGTTATTTTGGACCGAGGCGTTGGCTAAGTCACAGCTAGCTCACATCACGGTGTTATTTGAACACAGCCGGATATTGAATGTCGAATGAATTTTCCATAGGAGTCAAGTTGTATGGTGTGCGTGTGTGCGTGCGTGTGTGTGTGTGTGTGTGCGTGTGTGTTACCGGTCTCACACTGCTGCTCAGACTACTTCAAACCATCAGTTCATGAACTTCAGACTATGTTTGGATATAGACTGTGTTACCATGATGCCCTGTTTGTGTGTGTGTGTGTGTGTGTGTGTGTGTGTCTTGGAAGTTGGGCACACACTCCTTTCTCCAGATGTTTCTGTGGCCGTAGGGTACCTTCCTTAATGAGTTTTTATTCCTTCCTGATGTTTGCATATGTGTGCGGGTGTGTTTATCCATCTCCATAACAGTGATATTTATAGACGCGTGCGTTTCATCCAGCACAGATTTCGAACTGTCAGACATCTCGTTCTGCTCACCGCAGGATTCTGACATCAGACTTCGAGTCGAATTCTAAGAAGTCGGCCATTGCGCAAGAAGAAACCATCCCCCAAACACCCCCCACCCCAAAGGATACTTGTGGTCAAAAACTAAACGAACAAAAACAAGCACCGGGATTAAACTAAATCCCACGTACATCTATACTTAACTGCTCTGATTGAATTTTAAAGCCGCAGGGAAGCTGTGAGTGTCTTCTAATGAGGTTAACGCTGGTCTGGTGCAGACTTTAAGCAGCACACAGTCTGAATAAACGCTTACCGTACGGCGTCTACATGAAACGCACCACGGTCTCTCTTCCTTATATGGAAAGTGGGCGTGGCTAATCTGTTATTGTAACTTCACCCTGCCCAATCACAAGACGGATGTCAGTCATCCCTCCTGTGCAGTTTTTTTTTTTTTTGTTAAAAACCATTCTTGCTTAAATAGCAGTTTCAAATCTGAGTAAGTGCAAATGGTGAGTAAAAAAAACAAAAACAACCAAAAGCTTACTTTTTTTTTTTTAAAGAAATTAAAATCCAAATGGTATAATAATAAAAAATAAAAACACTAGCCAAAAAAAAAAAATCTGTTTATGTATTTTTATATTTATTTCTCACATTTATTTATTATTTAGGTAATTAATTAATTAATTAATTAATTGATTTTGTTTATTGTTGTGGATATTTTTCCCCCCTTTCTTTCTTTCTTTTTAAATTCACGTATCACTGAGAATATTCTGTTATTTATAAAAAAAATTTCTGTTATTTCTATATCTAAATATAAATATTTCATTATTTATTTATTTTCCATATTGCTTCATGTGTATGATAATGAGGGGGCAGGGCTTTCCCACCCAGGCAGGAGCGCTCCCCGCACGGTGCGGGTGATTAGTCCTGTGACTGAATGCGTGTTGTCTCTCTAACAGCCGTTACCTTCTTGTGTCTTTTAGGACCACACGTGGAAGCGGTTTGTGTGATGACTGGGTCAGGAGATTGGTTCAGAATGACTCGCAGCACTGTTGTTTTAGTTATTTTTAAATAAATATGGTTTAATAAACTCAACATTTCATTAAAAGACTGTTTTCATGCGCTGGAAGGCAGGAGGTTCCTGGCAGCAGCTCGGACCATTTTCCAGCCCGCGTAGCGTTATTTATACGACTGAATATAAATATCCTGTAAGTGTGAGCCGAGTCATGCGGTTCAGAGGATTTGCTTCAAACGAGTAAAATTCTGTTACCGCTTTGTTTGGAATATGATTTTCACTAATCATACAGAGACAGGCGTGGACAAACCTGTAGTGCAAGAATATCCCATGTCTGTGATGTTTGTTTGTTTGTTTGTTTTTATCTATAGCTGCCTGCGGACAAGTTGGCTCAATAATCTCATAGTCACTGGTGTTAAAAAGTAAAAATCCTACATATGCTGTAGCTTTATGACACAAAATATCATATCAGGATCCTTGAAGACATTTCTACATGATATGCATCAGGATGTATAGGTTTGCTAACCAAGTACAAGCAGTAGCCCTAAGTAATAACCATTAAAAATAATAAATACTAATAATTTTTAAAATTTTTTATTCTAATAATGTTGTTTCACTACAGTTTTAAACGTTTCACTGCGAAATGGGAACATCTAATCGTTAAAGAAAAGACACCCAGATACCCGCAATATCTGAGAAAATATGTGACATAATTGATCGCAATATCGATATTCTGTGGTCTACGAAAAATAGCGAAATGTAAAGACGCTAACGAGGCTTGAATAGTTTGGCTGCAGTGCTTTGTTTTTTGTGAGGGTGCGAACACAATGAGCAATATTTTTATCGGGGTCCAAGCACCGAAGGTCCATTTCTTCATCTTCTTCTTCTTCTTCTTCTTCTGGCTAGGTTGTCTATGGCAACCCATAGAACCATCTGGTAAAAAGTTGTGAGATTTGGCACACTTATTGGGGAGCGTCTAAGGAACATTGTTCAGTCTCATAACTTTCGAACCGTGTGTCCAAAATTGAAAAGCCAAGCATCGCTGGAGTTGCTGTTTCGAGACGGGTTCGACGCACCACATGACGTCAGTTTCCCATTTGTTCATCTAGACCTTTCCTCCTGCAGACCGTGTCTGTGGTCAAATCATGCACATCATGAGTGAAACTACAAATCACTCTTGAATCCTTTTGACTAATGTTATGGCTCCGCTTTCCTGTGTTTGCTTGGGCAGCATTTGTAGTGCGTCTGTGAAAAAGCAGCTCACCAAGTCTGGGTGCTTGGCCCCCGAAAAAGCTGCTTGCAGCTTTAATTATGAATATTCTTCTAGACTCGTTTGTGTTAGTATTAATGTAGTTAACTGGCTAACCGGCTTACCATATGTTATGTTACATTAGTTACCATTTTTTTGAGCTTATTCAAGAAAAAAAAGCTACATTTACAGTTTGATTTATGATCCCTGAGACGATATGACATGTAAGATTTTTAGAGAAGGCCACTTCTGACCCTGTACCGTTCAGCAGACTGGAGCAAACAGTCAGCCAAAAGCAGGAGTAATTAATCCAGACGAGGACATTTTTTTGTTTCTTCAGTCAGGTCAGCCAGGAGTCACATCCCGAGCTATCTGCAACTAACGCACGCAAAGCAACCGGTGCTGCAATTTCGTATCAATCCGTAAAATCTGATTTCATTCGAGCAACAGGATTAAAGGGGAGCTGTGACGTGTGTCATGGTCAGCTCGTTAGCATACAATTACCTAATGGACTTCAGGAATAAAAACAAAAATAAATGAAACAAAAGAAAGAAGCAGCTACAGATTACGGAGGGAAAAAGCAACATTAGTTGCAATTATAAAAAGTATGACGGGACCTTTTTAATTAGGTGAATGTAATTAAATGAATTAAAATCCTTCCAAAACATGTCAGGAGGGGCTGTTACGGGAAATAAATAAATAACAGTATAAAAAAAAAAAAAGCACACGGTGGCTTAGTGGTTAGCATGTTTGCCTCATACCTCCAGGGTCGGGGGTTTGATCCCCACCGTGTGTGCCGAGTTTGAGGAGGCTGATTGGCGTGTCTAAAGTGTCCGTAGTGTGTGAATGTGTGTGTGATTGTGTGCCCTGCGATGGATTGGCACCCTGTCCAGGGTGAACCCCGCCTTGTGCCAGATGCTCCCTGGGATAGGCTCCAGGTTCCCCGTGACCCTGAAAAGAATAAGCGGTAGAAGATGGATGGATGGATGGATAAAAAAGACAAAAACAAAAAAAATTGTAAATAAATATAAATGTAAAACCCAATAGACATTAATCATTGAAAATAAACTCAAATGAACAATATAACAACTTTTTAAAAAATTTTCTGCCAATTTTTATAAAAATTGTTCGCTAAGTAATTTGTTTATTCATCTTTTTTTAAATATGGTATTTTAAAAATAAATAGTTTTGGCAGATCAAGTCCTCGATTCGATTTAGTGTAAGGCGAAAAGTAAATTCTGCTAATTGAATAACGCACAGCAGTCTGCTAAGTGAATAAATGTAAATGTAAATTCTTGACACATTTTCATGCACGTACAGTAAGTTGTTTAACCTTATACCACAGCGCTATTGAATTCTGGATTCCGATTGGCCAGAAGGTGTCGATTTCGTTTTCTAGAACGGCAGCTTGACGGTAGTCGAATCACAGGTTTGTATCCATGCGCTCGTTCGAATAGCTTATGGTTTCTATAGCAACGGCTCATTCGTAGGGACTGGAACCCCGGACGCATGAACCTATTAACTAAAACAAGTCTGAAATCGTTAATGTTTTATGAGATTTTATGCTTTTTGTGCGTTTCTTGTTAGACTGACTAGCCGAAGGTTGTTTTTTTTGTCTTATTACAATGATGAGAAAAGCTGTTTATAGCTGCTATAATGTAAAACTTGTCGTATTCCTTGCATAGTTTTGGATTCAGTCACGTTTCTAACCTCTGGAACAAACTGTAGAAACTCTGACGAAACCCGCCTGGCTTCTAAAGGAACTTGAGAAACTATTTGGCCGTCCTTTGTGTCCAGATGCCTGTAAGAGAGGATTTCCCCTGCACAATGTACTCGAGTGAAAGTAAAAGTTTACAAGTATGAAAAAGTAAGCAAAAACAGGCTGGCTTGATAAATTATAGCTAGTTAATGTTAGCTAATTAGCAACATTTTACCTCATCATGAGTAGGTGGAGTGAGGCAAAGGAGACGCCTCATTTTCAAATGCGTCTTTGCAACCGATACATTTTACTGAGGTAGACCGTTGTTTTTTTCCAGATGCACACGGTTAGCTGTAGCGCTAACTACATTGCGTAGCATGAGAAGGTTCCCGTTACCTCAGATGATGAATTGAAACCATTCTTGATGACTACTAATGACTACTTGGAGTAAAATATACGTTTTTGTTTGTTTTTTTTGCATCAAGTCAGCCGAGCATTTTGTGTTCGTTATTGTGAGGAAGAAATCATCAGTTCCACATGAGTATCGTTTATTTACAGTAGATTTGAAATATTGACGTATTCACCAGTGAGACAGGAAGAGTGTCTAAAACCAGCTGTCTCAGCAGCAGTGTGGGTTTCTGAGCCTGTGGGTGTGTTATGTGCGGCTGATGTAATTGTACTCAATAAAAACAAAATGTAAACAAGTGACACAAACTGCAGATTTGCAAGAAGAAGGGGAAAACACATTTACTCTTTATTGCATTCTTTGATTTTTTTTTTTCACCTCTCCTTTCTTTCTTTCCCTCTTCCTTTCCTGCTCTTTGTTCCATCGTTTTATTGTCTCCTTCTTCGTCTCTCTCTTTCTTGCTCTTCTATCCTTTTCTGCTTTCTCTCTTTGTCTGTTCTTCCAGTCTTTTCATTCCATTCTGTTGTTTCTTCATTTGTCATGTCTTTCGTGCTTTCATTCTTTTTCTTCTCCCTTTCATTTTTGTACTCCTGTTATTTCATATAATTCTTTTGTTCATTCTTTGTTTGTATGTCTTTCTTTCTTTCATTTCATCTTTTTATATTTCTTTTCTTCTTTTAATTGTTTTATTATTTATTTCTTTATTTGTATATACTCTTTCTGAATTTTTCTTTTTGTTTGTTTGCTTGAGTGATTCTTTCTTTTTGTTTTTCTTCCCTTTTTCTTTCTTTTTTCCTTTTGTTCATTTTTTCCTATTTTGGTTTACCTTTATTTATTTTTATTTATTTAATAATTTTGTTTTTTTTCCTACCACTTTTCGTTCTCTCTCAATTTTGTTTATTTTATGTCTCCTGTCTTTTCTTTGAATTCTTTTGTTCTTTTTAGTCATGCATTTTCTGTCTTATTTGTTCCTTTTTTTCTTTAGTTTCTTTCAGATATCTTTATTCCTTTTTTGTTTTGTTTGCTTGATTTTCATCCCACCCTCATTATTTCTTTCTTTCTTTTTCTTTATTTCTGTCTTTACAGCAAACAACCCATCATGAAACCTAAAAATCCTTTTTTTATCCTTATATATATATATATATATATATATATATATATATATATATATATATATATATATATATATATATATATATATATATATATATATAATGATATTTTAGTTATATGAGTTAGAATTTAGTTATAGAAATATTTTTTATTTTCTTATTAATTATAGACTTTGTGTGTGTCCGTGTGTGTTGGTTATAGGTGTGCAAGGGCAGTGTTTTGCGGTCACCTGCGTTTTCTATGGCGTGTGTTGATGTTTTTGACCATCCTGTGTGTGGTGCTGCAGTTACTGAGTGCGGTTCGTCAGTCTTGGTGAGTCCTAATAAACATCTAAATCTAAATATCTATAACGCATTTGATTATTTATATAATACTAATGAGAGTTCTTTAAACGATTTATCAACTTGGAGTCAGCATTCGATTCGGCACTGACGCAACACGTTTCGGCACAGACACGACACGATCCGGCATGGACACGGTTCGGCACCGGCGCGACACGGTTGGGCAACGACACGACACAGTTCGGCACCGATATGACTCGGCACGACAAGACACAATTCGGCATCGACTTGAAACGACTCGGCATGACATGATTCGCCAATGACACCATTCGGCACCAACACAGCATGGCACGATTCGCAACCAACACGGTTCGGCACGGTCACGGCACACTTCGGCACTGACATGACACGATTCACCCCCGACACGACTTGGCACTCGGCACGACATGATTCGGCACAGATGCGACATGACTCGGCACGGACACGACACGGCACGATTCGGCACGGACACAACACCGACACGATTCAGCACCAATATGATTCAATTACAATCTATTCGATTCGGCACCAATACGATTCGATTCGGAACCAATATGATTCGATACGGCACCAATATTATTTGATTCAGCACCAATCATGACTCCACATACTGAAGTGTCCTTGGGCAACACACTGAACCCCAAGTTGCTCCTGATGGCAGGCTAGTGCCTTGCATGGCGGCTCTGCTGTGATTGGTGTGTGAGTGGGTGGATGAGAAGCAGTGTAAAGCGCTTTGTAGAACTGCTAAGGTTAAAAAGGCACTATATAAATGCAGACCATTTACCATCCATACGATTCGATTCGGCACCTCAACGATTTGAAAACCAATACAGTTAAATTCAGCACCAATCTGATTCTATTCAAGTCCAATCCAATATGATTCCGTTCAGTTAATTCATTTAACAGGCATTGATTTCACTTCCAGGTTTTAACACTACAAATTGTGGAAAGGGTCAAGAGGGGTTAATATGTGTGCAAGTCACTCTATCTATTGGTATCTTCATTATAGTTGGATCTTTAAATTGGTAGAGTTGATAGAATTTGGCTAGACTTGCAAAAAAAAACTCTTCTTCCTTAAAGAATCTTTCTTTACCGCAGGAACAAGAAGACCAGGCGATCTGACCACCAGTTGAACAATCCTCTTCTTATTGAACAGCGAAATGCTCAGTCTATCATGGAGAACTTTAATTCAAACCAAGTGGCCTTCCGCCATTTCCAGTGGAGCAATGGAAAAGACGAAGGCTCGAATCAGGTTTCAGAACATGCAAGAAAAAATCTGGACACAACACCAGCTCGACGTCTCGCTAGCACTTCCGGGAGGATCTTAACCCCACATCAGCCATCACATGACTACAAAGGCGAATCGGTGGTTGACCGGGAATTCCCAAAACAACCACAAGACCAAATTTTGTCCCATGACCATCTTCCGAAAAGATTTCCAGAACCTCAATCATCTGGTCCGAGACATGACGGCAAACAAACATCGAGCTTTTTGACCAGCGACAGAAACGGCACGTGTCAACCCAAGAACCATGTTTTCTTCCTGAAAACGCACAAGACGGCCAGCAGCACCATCCTCAACATCCTGTATCGCTATGGCGATACCCACAACTTGACATTTGCGCTGCCGGTGTACATGCACAGCCAGCTCTACTACCCGCACTTCTTCATGTCGCACTTCGTCGAGGGCATGAAGTCTCGCCGAGTGACAGAGTTCCACATCATGTGCAACCACATGCGCTTCCGAGGGCCTGAGGTCAGAAAGTTTTTCTAAAAATGAGGGAGTGTTTTAAAATTATTTGGTCTTTTCACTTGATTGAACCCATGAGCTAATTATCAAGCCTGAACTGGGTTGAACTGGGATTATGTTACCTTTACAGTGCTTCTGGAAAAGAAAAGAAAGACCAAACATTCACCAGAAGTCATTCGTTTTGAGGGACTATGTGTGCGACTAATCACAATACAAGTGGCAAGTTAGCTAGCTAATGTTAGTCTGAGACATTTTGAGTAGATCCTGCCTACTGCTTAAAATATGAACGGGGCAATACGTAACACTCAACATGGCAGCATATTACACAAGTCCCGCCCTTCAGTAAAAAGAGCCAATCGCCAGACCTGTCAGATTCTGGTCTAGTTCTGGTCTATTGGTCTCTTTTTATTCAAGTGGAAAGGAGGCTGACTGGAAATTACTGCCTGGGAGAATCACCAAGATGGCCACCAAGCAGAAGGACTTTGTGTTAGCTAGTTAGTATTACAGCCAATATAGCAGTATGTAATGTATTGGGTCCTCCACAACTAGCTAGCTTACACATGTATCATATATCTATTGAAAATAACAGGAAGTTACATTATCAACATTTTTCCTTGGTTTATCTACACTACAGTTTTGTGTCAAAAGTCTATCAATATGTTAGTCTACGATCAGTTAACAAAATATAAATGTAACTGCCTCTAGGGAGCGAGTTTGGAGGAAAAACACCAACCCGTGCAGGTCAGGGTTACTCCAGGAATGTTCCTAGATTATACATTTAGTGTTACGCATAAAAGTTAACATTTCATTTGATATTCGTACCACTAATGCCTGGGCCACACTACAACATTTACACAATCCTAATCCCTCACCCTTACACGTCTTGACTTGTCGAGAGTAAAAGTAATCACTTTCAGGTCATTTTCACATCATGAGTCCCATCCAATGATCCTGATTATCTGTACCTGAAAATTCTCAACAAAACAGACTTCAGATTTAAACAACAAATAAAATGGTGGACGATGGTTCAGCTAGACTGTTATTGGCTATCGGTGTTTCACAAATCTGCCCCAAAATACACCCCTTTATGCTCTAGTGGGGCCCAGGCATCACCACAGTCTTTATATTTCATCATTTATCAAAAATGTGATTTATTTCCTTCAGAAATCCATCATGTTTTTGGACTAATATTAGTGACGAATATTGTGTAATATATTAAACGTATAAATATCTGTCTCTCAGGTGAGAAAGGTCATGCCCTTGGACACGTTTTATTTCTCCATCCTGCGCAATCCGGTGTCCATGATGGAGTCTCTCTTCACGTACTACAAATCAATCCCAGCATTCCGCAATTTCAAGACCCTTGAGGACTTTCTGCTCGATGAAGGCCGTTCTTACAACAGTACTGTGCTTGGTAACCATTACGCCCATAACATCCTGACCTTCGACTTCGGCTTCAACAACTCGGCACCGTCCAGCGAAGCGGAACTGGACGAACGAGCCGTGGCTCTGATTTCCGCCGTGGAGAGTGAATTCCACCTCATCCTGATCTCAGAGTACTTCGACGAGTCTATGGTGTTGCTCAGACACGCCCTCTGCTGGACCATGGACGACGTCGTGTCATTCCGCCTGAACAGCCGAAGCGAGAAAACCCGCAAATCGCTGAGCGTGGAAATGACCGAGCAGGTGAAGAAGTGGAGCTCGTTGGATTGGAGACTCTACCAACACTTTAACGCAAGCTTCTGGAGGCGGATAGATACATCGCTAGGGCGCACTAAGCTCCAAGAGGAAGTGGAGCTTCTCAGAGCCAGAAGGGCAGTACTGGAGAAAACCTGCCTTTCAGAGGGCGGAGCCGTGGATCCAGCTCACGTACTTGATTCATCATTGAAGCCATTCCAGTACGGCCAAGCGGTTATCCAGGGATATAACATTCGCCCGGGATTGGACAACGACACACACCGTTTTTGTCAGAGGCTCATCATGCCTGAACTGCAGTACACCAGGGCTTTGTACGTTAAACAGTTCCCTGATATCGCTGTTAAAATTGCGGCTGCTAAAAAGCAGGCAGCAAAAAAGCACCCAGCCCCTGGCAAACACGTCATAAATGCTAATATGAATGGCACCAGTGCGCCTGTCGCTGAGAAGCGCAACTCAATCATACAAAGCAGGACAGATTCTGTTAGAAACAAGAATGTTGATAAGGTGCGAAAAGCTAATATGCCTATATTAGTCAAAGACAATATGGATGTTAAAGATAATACTAACTCAGCTGAAGCAAAGCAACACAAAACCTAAAGACAAATGAACCTCAACCTGACATTAAACAGCGAAATATGCTAAATGTGCCTTAGCCTATGCTGTGGAGAAGATCTCAATTTGTTCAAATCCAGCAGCCAGAAAAACAATACAAATGAATGTCAAATGGTATTTACACAAAACCGATCAACTGTTAGTTCTTTTACTTGTGATTATCTTTGCACTTTGCTAGATCATCTCGGGTCTTAAAATCGTGATTAATTTGTTAGCTAGGGGGAATATTTGTAAATATTTCACTGTTTTTCTGAAAACTAAGCACTTCGGGCTAAGTTTCAACTATTCTTCTTCTTCTTCTTCTTCTTCTTATTGTTATTATTGTTATTATTATGTGAACTGGCCCTAATTCTGTAAAGATACTGACTGTATGTCATTAATGTTTTTTCAAATCCTAAAAGCTGGTATACAAGTATAAGAAATAAGATTATTGTTACTGTGAGATGGTAAATACGGGTGTATATCCTCTGAATGAGATGATTCAGACTAAATGTCACAATTTAAATGCAGATTTTTCTAACAAGATTCAGTTTTCTCTGGAAAGATAAATGTAAGGTTTATAAACATAGCTGATATGAAATTCAAGTTTGTAAAAAAAAAAAAAAAAAAAAAAATCCTGATGTAGCCTTTGGTGGGGGTGGGGCTAGGGTCACTTATGTAGAATTTATTCACACATTAATAATGAATCATTTGTACTCAACACTAGAGTGCTTTAAAATTTCTTCCCATTAACACTCAATGTCCTGTTCTATTGTTCTCTTTAAAATTTAGTTTAATATCCATTATGTTCGTAATAATGACGAGCAAAATATACACCAGGGCTTCATTTATCCATCTTTTAGTAAAGTTCTGTGTAAATGGTTTCGCACGGCAAAAAAAAAAAATTCACACCAAATTTACAGAAGTTTTGTAGACGATTGTTTTCATTCTCACGTGTGAACGCTGATAAACGCCAATCAGTCGTAAATGACCAAGCACGTTCATGGCACAGCTGATTTGCATTTAACCACGCCCACAAAACTCCACAAAAAGCAAAGCTCGCAGAGAGTTAAAAAAACGACAAAACGGCGACTAAACATTGTTGGGTAAATCTTCCAGTAATGCAGCTCAGCCAATGCAGCTCTTCACTAACACACACACCCCCTTCAATCTTTTATAGGGTGCCATTACTTTTGTTCTCTTGATTTACGGATTCGCTTCGGATCCACATCTTTCAAGTCGCTAACATGAAAAACAGTTTCATGGATCGTATTTAAAAAATGGCGTGTATTTGAAATAAAGAAGTGATTTAAACTCAACAGTGTAATCCGTATTTAAAAAATTGCAGTAACTCGTCAACAGTTGTACGATTCGAAGCCAATCATTCGAGGTTCACGTTAGTAGCGAGTAAATTTATACAAACTCGAGAGCTCTTGTTGGATACGGACGCTTTCCCTAAACTAAGAGGATTTTCACGGACACCACATTTCTTGCATAAACACTCCTACGTTCCATTTACGAATAAATTTGTTCGGATTGATAAATGAGGTCCAATGTCGATGTAAGGAATGAAGGTGATGACAAATATTTTTTTTTTGTATTCTACTTTTTGTAAAAGTTTAAAATGGGCCATTCTAAAAGCAATGACACATAAGGGCTAATTAGGTTTCCAAATTTGGCAAACTCTTTGGCTAACCTCGGAATGCTGAATACTTGTGGGATAAGGGATCGGATTTGTAACAGAAGTATTAATTAATTCAAACTTAAAAGGAAACAAAAATCTCAAGACTTTCTAAATTAGCTTAGCTAGATCTTATTCCTTTTGTTCTCTACTTTCTATTCCCTTGTAAGGAACTATTTTCGCTAACACCTTTTTATTTGTTGACCGCTTTTTTATGCATGCTGCAGTACTTTGTAGAAGTTAGCGGTACGCAGGCTAATCTCGCTCTAACTGAAGTTAAGGAAATGGCCTGAATTATTCAGACAAGTAAAGCTTACGGGGCGAATAAACTGCAATCGCAGTGAGTGGAATTGAGCGTGAATGTGAAGGAAGCTAATCAGACAGACTCTCATGCTAACCGGTGCGAGTTTCATTCAGCTGGAGCGTCTCAGTCTGACTGACTACATTTAACGCTGAACAAACCAAAAACACTCACATTCTCACTACAGATACAGCTAGCTAACGTTATCAAACGATGCTATCAGCGATAAAGATTTTGCTAACGTTTTTCCACAAGCGATGAATAGAAACGATCTGGTAACTATCAAGCTATTAATGCTAATGTCGAGGCTAACATCAGGTAATGTAGCTGCCATGTTAACAGCGGTGAAAGAATTCTTCCGTAGTAAAATTCAGCGCTGAATTCAAGTGTTCTCAAACGATTCTGGAGAAATCATCGAAGTTTAGTCTCAGCAGCGTTAACAAAGCTGAGGTGAAAAATCTTTCCTTTCTGAGCAAAATTTTTGTTTCTCTGGTAAACATTGCCTATAAAAATCATCAGGATTCGAGCTCCCGATGATCAGGCAAATGCGTTTCTGTTGTGCCACTCTGGAGCTCTATAGCTGTGTTGCTTTTTTTTGCTTTCTAAAACAACTGCTAGCTCTAGCTAACTAGTATATGCACAGACAATAAGTGTAGGTTAGTTTAAATCTCTCTTTCAGAGAATGAGGGCTTCTGATTAGCGAAACAAAATCGCAGAGAAATCTGTTAGCAAAGACGGCTCTTTATACTTCAATGTTTTGCTTTTTAAGTTTTTTTTTTTTTTTAGGTTCAGTTAACTTTATTTAATTCACACTTTACTTTTGACACAAATCTGACCCGATAAACACACAGCCACATAGCGTCTCAAGCACACAATGCTCGTGTGATCTCTTTGCAAAAATTACAAATTCGTGTTAATTTAAAATGTAACTTCTTTTTTTTAAAGATTTATACTTCGAATTGAATCGTGCTTTACGTAATATTTTAGTATGACTATTTCTTTTTCTTTCCTTTTTTTTTGTTAGTAACGTACTTATTTTGTCTTGCACAAAAATCGCCTTCAAAACAAAAACAGTTCAATTTAGCAATGCTTTTTCAAGGTTGGGGTCAAATTCGGCTTTTTCTTTTAAAGGAAACTTTTGCCGGTGAAGCAAATTGTTCCTTTTCCATCCCACTTTCGAATGGAATTACTTGAACAAGACATGGTGTGCTTCCAAATGTTGCTTCTGTAGTTTTATATTTGGAGCTACAAGGCTAGTAATGGAGGTTTATTAGCATTATGCTAACCATATACCAAAATGGGTTTTTTTGTTTATTATTTTTTAATACATTTTATTTATGTATTTAAAAGTTTAACTATCTATTTATTCTGTAATGTAATGATGCCAGCATGCAGTTAGCATGATGATAACTGATAACTAGTTAGTTAGTCTCATAGTTTTAGTGTTAAACCTAAAGCTATGACATTTGGAAACTAAATATTCCATTCTGAGTATATCTGAGGTAAGTGGGAATTTTCCCCCCATTTTTCCCCCCAAGAAAACATTTTAACAATTAAAATAGTTTTTTGGGTTGTTTTTTTTTAATGCTGCTTAATTTTCCTAGACAGTGGACAACTTAGATTTTATGATAAATTTAGCATTTTATCTCTGAAAAGTTAGCAAAATGTTTCACGAAATTCCAAAATTTTCAAAAATTTCTTTAGTTGTCAAAAATTCTGAAGCGTAGTTTTTTGTGATACATTTTGCTAACTTGCTAACTTTGGACTTTAGTGATAAAATGCTAAATTTATCGTAAAATTTAAGTCGTTCACCAGTCTCATTCTCTGTCTAGGAAAATTAGCAACTTTTTTTTTTTTTTTTTTTTTTATGACCAAAGTAAAAGGTTAGTTAGCAAAAAACAAAGTTGGAAAATTCTCAACCTAGAAATTTATTTGTTTGTTTATTTTTGGGCAAAACTTCTTAAATGCTGTATGTAAAATATAAAAACAGATAAAATTATATAAATTATGATAACTGTCTGAGCAGACTGGCTCTGTTTTCTGTAGTTAAATTTGTGAGATTATTTGTCGCTTTAATTAATACGTATTTAAGTACGTCTTTCAGAGTCAGGTAAAAAAAAAATTTTTATACTTGTAATGTAGTATCATTTCAATGTTTTGATTTTTTTCTTTCCTGTGTATTTTTGTTTTAAAGTAAATTTGTCTTTTTTCAGGTTTCGGTTTTCAAATCATTTTAAGGTTCACTTTGTCATTATACGTGGGTGTACGGTGTAATTAAAACAACAACTTGGATGCAATTTGATGCACAACACTGAATTTCTTTATTCACAAAGTGTGTGTCTGTATAGCGTGTTTATCCACATGTGACCTTGACTTTATCAGAGTTAAAACCGCTCGGCACCAGTCAAGTCTAAACATCACATTCTTTATAAAGAAATGTGTCATTTATGATAATCTATTTTGTTTAGAAAAAAAAAACATGTCCAAGGTGATATCATCAAATGAGCGACAGATGATCCACAGTCGGTGTTGTTCACATAAAATAACTGAAGGTCACTCGAGGGAAAATATTCACAGTAGTCCATTTTAGGTCAAGTGAATTATATGATTTGTATCACAACGTTTCATTCATGATTTTCTAATTTTTTAAGCGTTTTAAGTTTAACTGACTTCCTAAAAATACCAGATATAGAAAACTTGGAACACATTCATTCAGTGAAAAACATTCAACTTCTGGTTCTGTCGTTGTCCTTTTGTGTAATTAGCACTTTGATTGGACAGTGTATGGTTAGTCTAATCTACTTTTAGTATCTCATCCAAAGATATTTTGAGGGAACACATTATCGGCTAAATAATCCACGTTATTGGTATTAATCGGCTGCTTCATTGTTAGTGTCGAAAATGAATCTCAATTGAATTGATGAATTTACAAAAGTTGACTTGTGCTTTTAAGTTCAATCTTTTCCTTCAAATAAAAAAAAAAAAAACGCAGTAACACGACCCCCTTGTGGACACTTGCAGTAGTGTTTCTGAGTATCTCAATAATCTGAGACAAGTCTGTTAATTGCTGCCTTGTTGTTCTATGCTACGTCCTTCAGCCTGGATGTCAGTCAAAGTCCACCATCTTTAAGGATGCTTCAATTCATAAAGTGCAAAAGGATGTAAAAGGATACACAGATTCTTCCTATGTGGAACAAACCTTTTTGTACATTTTTAGCCAGAAGGAGCCATTCTCATGTTCTTCATCAGACCTTTGATTCAATTCAATTTTCAATTCAATTCAATTTTATTTGTATAGCGCTTTTTACAATAGACATTGTCTCAAAGCAGCTTTACAGAAATATTACCACGGTATACAGATATTAAAGGTGCGAATTTATCCCAACTGAGCAAGCCACTGAGTGGCGACGGTGGTGAGGAAAAACTCCCTAAGATGTTTTAAGAGGAAGAAACCTTGAGAGGAACCCGACTCAGAAGGGAACCCGTCCTCATCTGGGTAACAACAGATATTGTGAAAAAGTTCATTATGGATTTATATGAAGTCTGTATGGCGTTAGGAGCAGCCGTAGTCCCAGCAGTCTGGAATTAGAGAAGATTTGAGCTCCATCCAGAGGCAGAAAGGATCTGGATCTCTAGTATCTCCATAAATTCGTGTGGGGCTCGGCGAAAGGAGAGAGGGAGAAAAAAGATAATTATGACTGCGAAGTAGTAGAACAGAATCTAGTCAGGGTAGGCTTGAGTAAACAAATACGTTTTAAGCCTAGACTTAAACACTGAGACTGTGTCTGAGTCCCAAACACTAATAGGAAGACTGTTCCATAACTGTGGGGCTCTATAAGAGAAAGCTCTTCCCCCTGCTGTAGCCTTCACTATTCGAGGTACCGTCAAATAGCCTGCATCTTTTGACCTAAGTAGGCGTGGCGGATCATAGAAAAGCAAAAGGTCGCTTAGATATTGTGGCGCGAGACCGTTTAGTGCTTTATAGGTTAATAAAAGTATTTTATAGTTAATGCGAGATTTCACTGGGAGCCAATGCAGTATTGATAATATCGGTGTGATATGGTCGTGTCTTCTAGTTCTAGTTAGGACTCTAGCAGCTGCATTCTGGAAAGAATCCTTGAAGACACAAGGTTCTACTTGCCCTTTATGAGGTTCTTGATGGCCCGTTGACTCTTCAGAAGGTTCTGAGATAACCTTCAGCTCTTTAGGACCCTTCCTGCCTTCCTGATTTGTGCTGTCTTTAGGAAAAAGGTTCGGGATTGATCCCTAAATATTTTGAACCTGTACTCTGGTTCTTATCAGGACCTTTGACCCTTTAGGACACAATAAAAGACACATTTCATTTCACCCTTTTGGTTTATTCTGAGATTCTGGTTTGACATTTTAGACCCAACTGTTTCTAGGTCCTGCTGTTTTTCAGGCCTGAGCCTTGGAGCTATAGACTGATCTTCAATCCTTTAAGACCCGTCCTGAGGTTCTGCACTGACATTGGATTTTTTTCTAACTAACCTTTGAGCTTTTTTTGGGATTCTGATCTGATATTTCCCCTTTCCCAACTCATTATAACGTTTGGAACCAACCTTAATTTATTTAGGACGTGTACTGAGGTTCTTGTCAGAACTTAAACTTTTTAGGTATGTTCCTGTGTTTCTGAAATGGACTTTGATCTTTTCGGACTCGTTCAAGGTTTTGGAATGAGGTTCACCCATTTCTAGTCTGATCTTGTCCTCTTGGACCCTTCTGGAGAACATTTGATCCAACTGAGGTTCTGTATTGATCTTTTGGTCTCTTCATGGAGGTCCTGAACTGACCGGTGCCATTGTAGGATTCTTCCTGAGGTTCTGGATGGACTTCACATCCTCTTGAACTTTTGCTAATCTTCTAAACTGTGGTCTTTCACCCTTTAGGATTATTTCTGGGGTCTTGATTCTGTAGGACTCTTCCGGAGACTTTTAAGGTTCCGTCCTGAGGTCTTTCTGACCCTTCTCAAGTACTGAACTGAGTTTGAAATTTTTTTATCGCTGATTTCAGCCTCTATTAATCAGTGAGTTAATCACTTAGATACAGCAGAATAATTAGTTAATTGATTAAAGACATATGTAACACACACTACTTTTAATTAGGGCCACTCTTCATCTTTCTAATCACTCAATCTCTTTCCTTGAGTCCACACCCATCACCCTCCCTCTCTTCCACTGGAGGGTGTGCACTCTCCCACATCTGCTCCTCCTTTTCTTTCCCACCTGCTACACCTCCTCCAACACCCACAATAGACATGACAACTGCATTCACCTGTACTGCATTTACACAGCTACTACTCCAACCTCCACCACAACCCTGATAATCCTACACTACATCCTGAGCTCACACCCACTCATGCTGCTCCATCCCCTTCCTCCACCTATACCCCAGCCTGCACTCACAAATCACCTGCACCTTATAGAGGAATACACCCACCCACAGTCTAGTCCGCCACACCACCCCTCAAACTCCATTACCAAGACCTCTGGTTGGGTTTTGATCCAAGCACCTTCTGAGCCATAGAGGTGACCACTAAGCCAACTGAGCTACAGAGTCTCACACACACCTGCCTGCTTCCATTACACCTTCATACAGCTTCAGCACCACTTTTTATACAGCAATTAGTGCAGAATAATTACACTTTTTATTTGCTTTGGTACTATTTTCACAAGTAAGTGGTAATTTTTCAAAACTCTTATACATATTTAAATGTATAATGTGACATAGTTGTACATATTTTCTTTCCACAAAATCATTGTTTCAAAAAACAAGATTATTGTAACATGTAATGAGAACATTTATTGTAATCACCAAAACACAACAGTATGATCTTTCAATTCAGTACTTTTAACAAGTCAACAGAAAACAAGGCAGGATACACATTTCACATCACCCTTGGTTCTGAATGACTTACTGTACTGTAATACAGTGTACACTGTCATCACAATAGATATTACACTTACATTATCCAACCAAACTGACAAAAAAACATAATAAAATGGACATTATTTTATTTACACAAGTAAAATGTGATCAAAGAACACATCAAAAGTCACTTACACAGGAAAAATATTTTTATTTTACAGTATTTTTTCAACATTACTGTGGTTGCATTGTAAATAAATGTAAACAATTTGCTGTGAATGGAGATAGTCTCAAATTAATTAACATCAAGCCTGTCTTCAACATTTGGCCAAAACCTTTCATCAACATCAAAGTGAAGATCCGCGTTGTTCATGCACCGTGGGGAAAAATCTTCTGGCATGACGAATCCAGACTTGACATTACTCTGCAGTTATGTCCTTGCAAGCCTCATCCATGGCTTGAAGGAGGGTGACATGCTCATGTGGATGGCGATCATACACCTTCCACCTCCAAGCAGAGAAGAATTCCTCAATTGGGTTGAGTAAAGGGGAGTATGGTGGGAAATATAAGGTCATGAACCAAGGATGAGTCTGAAACCATTCCTGAACCAGCTCTGCATGATGGAAGCTGGCATTGTGCCACACAATAACATATCTGATATCGTCCCCCTTACAGGCCTGCTCAAGTTCATATAGAAAAGCTAGCTGGTGTTCTGTGTTGTATGATCCAAGAACCGGTCTACAGCCTACCACATCATCTTCACGTATAGCCGCACACATTGAGATGTTTCCCCCAAGTTGTCCAGGCACTTGGATGGTTGCCCGTTGGATGATTCACAGCAGCATCCAGCTACATCACCCTCTAAAAAAGATAATTTAGTTAGCTCTTTCACAAAGAATAGTTGACATTGTTAGCCTGTATTGTTAGCACAGTACTGTGAGTATCACATACGTAAAAACTGAACATAAAGTACACCACCTGTGCCCACCTGTACCTGAACTTATTCTGCATGAAGTCGTTTCACCCGGGCATTGTTTCTCTCAAAAGGCACCAGGTAAATTTGTTTCAAAAGGCGGCCAATAGTTGGAAGCCTGATTGATGCCACATTGGCAAAGGTGTCATTGCTCTCCTCAATAACCTGCTTTATTTCGGACAGCCGTATGTCATTCCTGGCCCTGACCGTTTCCACCACAGCCGACTCTTGCTGGTCAGTCAGTATACATGTATGACCAGCACCAGGTGCTTTCCTGCCAATTCTGAGAGTAAAACAGAGTATGCTATCAATATTTTACTACTGTAAATGACAAAAAATGTGTGATAATGAAATTTTGTTCACTATTCTATATAGTATTGCAATTTACTGTACCATAAAAGTATAGTTTATAGTTAGGAGACTTACCGGCTTTCTAGGCGAAATGTTCTGATGATGGAGCTGACAGTGGATCTAGTTGTAGGTTACGGTGAATTAACCTGGCAGCCTTTGCCATGGTAAGGCCTCTGTTAACCACATGGTCAACAATGATGGCCCGGACTTCATTTGAAATGACAGTACATTGCCTTCTGCTCACACTGCTTACAAGTGCGCCATTTTACATTCTTCTGATGCCCACCTCTCTGACTAGGCCCATGCCCATCTCTTTGGCAGGGTCCACGTCTACCTCTTTGATCTGAACATAATTGAAAATATGCTGAAATGTTTGAAAAAAAAAGTGCATTTTTAATGATCTGTTGTAAGATTAGTATTATCAGTTCTGAAAATGTATCAGTTCTTGCTTATGAGAATTGCATGAAACCAATTAAACAAAACTGTAAGACTGAAAATCGCTGCAGCCTCTTGAAGTGATTTAAGGTCCCATGCCCTGCAGCAGTATCCACATACAATCCAATCGGCACATGGGAGGTGTTGACTTATTGGATTCCCTGATTGCTTTATACTGATTTCCCAACAGTATGAGGAGAAGAGAAGGAAGCAGGGCCTCGCGGCTCCCATCCCTAACCGGGATGTCCGCTTGGACAATATGTTACACTGACAAATAATGTGTGACAAGAAGGGAAGATGCAGGGTTCCTGGGTCTACAGGAACACCTAAAGTGATGTGCAAAAAGTGTCATGTACACCTCTGTTTAACAGCAGAAAACTTGTGCTTTTTGAAGTTTCACACAGAGTAAAATCTCATAACATGAAGTACGTGGCATGACGCATTACACAATACAAACCTACACCTGGATCAAATCCAGCATGGAAATAAGTTCCAAGTGTTCTTTTCCTTTTTGTTTAACGATTTGTTGACATTTTCTAAAAAGATTTTGTGATTTTGCATTGCTTTCTGAGCATTGTCTTATCATCCGTGAATTCATAATTTTCTCAGTGATTCTGGACAATTGTCGCACAACTGTGCCCAGGGGCAATGAAAAGATATTTGGGGGGGCTTGGGGACAAAAAAAAAAAAAAAAAAATGTTTATCAATAAAATGTACCAAAATGAACCAAGACATAACGTGGAATCATGTACCGTCAAAATGTGTGCAGTAAAAGATTAAGATAGGTACAAAAAAAATTCACATTGCCTTGATAATCAGCTAGCATGGCAACTAATTCGTTTGCTAACATGTAAACCCTCTACTGCACAGTGTTGCCCTCAGGCAATGGAAAGTTTTCTTAAGCCCCATGTCCAGTACATGTTTCTTTAAATTATTGCAACCAACCAGAATGATCAAAAACATATCAAAGAACAGTCCAGTGAGGTGTGGGAGTCACTATCAAGCATCATTTTGACAGGACTTCCTTTTCTGACGCATGGTCACAGGAGCACATGGTGTGAGTAGAAGGTGAGATTATTTGCTTTACCATTCTTATTTAAAATGACATTGACTGTAAAAAAAAAAAAAATGTGTTTGTGTATATGAAGGTGTAGAGAAGCCTTTTGTTGTCATATCACAGCAAACCAGTGACTACAAACATGACTGCCATGAACCACAATTCCCAGAACACTCACTTTCATTCTAATCACACACACCTGCATCCAATCTCACACACAATCACACCACACATACTCCACAAGACTGTTTGAACACTAGTCTTTGCGAAGTATTGAGTGTTATCACCATACAAAGCGTTTGTACCATGTTCCTCGTTTTATTTCTTAGTCATTGATCTTGTTTCTTGTTTCTCGTTATGTGTTTTTGCCTTGCCTAGTTTATGCCTGTTTGGCAGATCGCCTGACCCACTGCCTGTTTCTGACCACGATACTGTGTCATGATTTGTATTTGTCTGCCTGCCTCTCTTTATTAAAAGCTCTTATCTGCATTTGCATCAATCCTAACCTCCATTACCTTCGATATGTGACATTTGTCAGGTTTATGAAGGTTTTTTTTTTTTCATGTTCAGAAATTGAGTTCTTCTTTTTATTGCCTCAGGGCAACGTTGTGCGATAAGGGCCATTTTTCAAGGACGTGTTTTCTAACATGTCCAACATGTGTTTGTATGTTATCACATAGAATTCACATGTATTTATGTACAATATAAGAAGAAATAAAAAGAAATGTTTTTTATCAATAAAATGTCCCAAAATGAACCAAGAAATGATTAAACCATTTTTTTCATGTGTGCAGTAGAGGGTTAAGATAAGTACAAAAAAAAAAAATCATATTGTCTTGCTAATCAGCTAGAATGGCAACTAGCTCGTTTGCTAACATGCTAAGCTTTAATATAGGTACAAAAAAAATCATATTGTCTTGCTAATCAGCTAGCATGGCAACTAGCTCGTTTGCTAACATGCTAAGCTTTAAGATACAGGTACATGTAACACTCACTCTCTCTCTCTCTCTCTCTCTCTCTCTCTCGCTCTCTCTCTCGCTCTCTTTCTCTTTCACCGAATACTGTTTTACTCACTCACTCTCTCTCTTTCTCTCTCTCTCTTTCTCTCTCTCTCTTTCTCTCTCTCTCTCTCACACACACACACATTCTTTTGTACACTATTTCAAGCACATGGACACGTGTGCACTCACATTCTTTTACACTCTTACACACACACACTGTCTTCACACAGGTGTATTAGTGGGACACCTGCTGCTCTTTTTAATCCCTAAATGGATGCCCTATTTCACACACCCATCGTTTCTTGCACCTACAGCGCATTCCTGCTAACACGAACCTCTACCCCACACCCCCTCCCCCCCCCGCCCCACTCTGAACCCTACCTCTGCGTCACATATTTCTTTCACCTACACACACCCCGAGTTTCACTTTGCCTCTGAAGAAGGAAAAAGGCACCGCTTTGTTTTTCTCAGTTGCTTGCGGTGTCTGACCACATGATGGCGCCATTAACACAGAATAAGAGTCTTTAAAAATATATTTATATTAAATCTGTTCACTCTGCTGCATTTAGGACTACACACAAACATATACAGAAGCCTTGCTTTGTGTGTGTTTGATTCAATCTTTTTGGTGCGAGTTCATTAGGAAGACAGTTGAAAAGAAAAGCGGTGAGTGGGGGTGGGAGTGAGTGTGGGGTGGTGGGGGTGGGGGTGGGGGTGGTGGTTGAGGGCAGTTTAGATCGAAGAAGGGGCAACCAATGGCAACCAATGAGCATCATCGTGTAATGAGGCAGGACGGCAGGCAAACAGGCGTGTGGCAGGATTTGAGGGTCGCGTCGTCCTGTGGCACCCCGAGGCCATCGGCTGTGTCGCATACGTCAGGAAGCGCTATCGCTTGTGGCATACAAGATACAAAACACGCTGGCTTTGAGTCTTTCCAGCACCTTTATACACACACACACACACACACACACACACACACACACACGCACTGCCATCTGGACCCATCTGGACTGCTTAGCCTTCACACACACCTCCACACATTTACACACTTAAACGCATAAAACAAGCACATACATGCTGTGACACATAAAGCAGCACAGGAATTCATTGTCATGCAGCATGTTGCTGAACACACACACACACACACAGGTTTGTCTTATTTATGAGGACCTTCCATTGATAGCATTAATTGATGCTATGATACACATAAATCTAATCCTAATCTTAACCGTTTAGTTTATTTGAATAAAAGCCGCAGTTTTTGTGTAAAAAAAAAAAAAAATTCCTTATGAGGACCTACCAAATGTCCCCAGAAGGTTGAAGCCGTCAGATATTCCTATCCTTGTCGGGATATTTGGTCCCCAACGAGATCTAAAGACATGCCCACACACACACACACACACACACACACACACTTGGACAGGTTCCCAGATCACAGGACAAACAGCATATTAGCTGTGGGCTTCAATAACAGACCAAAACACACACTGAGAACGTTTAGTGTTTCTGAAATGTCCCTCTTTAATAAAATAATTATACATGTTCATGAGACATTCATCTGTGTGTAACATCCACCTGGATGATGTGACGGTAGCTATAGTGCTCCAGAACCACCACCAGACACCAGCTATTAGTGGAGAGGAGAGGAAAGTGATGTAGCCGACTCAGAGATGGAGATTATTAGGGGGTATAAGGATAACTGACACCCGTAACTGTAAGCAGGTTCTCGTGAGGAGAACTGTATTGTGTGTGTGTGTGTGTGTGTGTGTGTGTGTGTGTGTGTGTGTGTGCTTGTGCATGTTTGTAAAAGTGCCAAAATATTTTCTTTTGGTTACTGATACATATATATATATGTGTATATATGTATATATGTATATATATATATGTATGTATATGTGTATATATATATATATATATATATATATATATATATATATATATATATATATATATATATATATGTGTGTGTGTGTGTGTGTGTGTAATATGACAAGAAAGTGTGTGTATAGAAATCCTTATAGATCGACTCAATCGTGCCTGGCAAATCGTCAGTCCTCTCTCTCTCTCTCTCTCTCTCTCTCTCTCTCTGTAATGGCACTCAAGCTATTAAAAAGAGAACAGTCTCCATTCGCAGTCTATATGAAACATGAAACACTTCTCTCTCGCTCCCTATTGCTCTTTCTTCCTCTCTTACACACCCGCCCATATCCACACACATGCACACACACACACTTTTTTTCTCACTCTCTTTTGTGCTTCATGCTGTTATTTCTGGATTTCTCCTTTGCCGTTGCCTCCGAGGGGAGTCAGCCAGAAGATCAAAGTTCCTGTTCCTCTGTGCATTATGGATGAGCAGTGTGTGTATGTGTGTGTGTGTGTGTGTGTGGGGATGTGGATGTGGAGAGGAGAATTGCAGGGGGAAAGGAATGGATGGGAGAGAGAGAGAGAGAGAGAGAGAGAGAGAGACACGGAGAAAAGGGATACGGGTAATAAAAAACGGCCAACAGCTAATTATAGAAAAAATAAAGTAGTGTTTCTAGCCTGAACATAATGGCAAGCTTGGGGGTTGGGGTGGAGGATGGGGGTGGGGGGAATTCATAAAGGAAAGATGATCAGGGTTTTGATGATCAGAACCTCACAACGTTCACAATGCATCATATCAACTTGGACCAAATTCCTTTACATTAGCTGACATAACAGTAGCTAGCTGGCTAGCCACGTGCCTTCGATTAGTGAGCGGAAATGAGTTCATGAGTTGTAAAATGTTGTGAAAATATCTTTAGGAAAACTTCTAATCTAATACGTAGTTTCTCATCATGAGATTACAACAAAACTGCAAAACAGAAGATCCTCAAAATTACCGCAGATGTTCCGCAGATTCGGGCCAAGACGTGCCATGTGAAGTCGTCACAACACGCGTTCAGCCAAATCCCTCTCCGATTCGTGTGCGTCGAACCCGAGTACAGCTACAGTCTTATTTACCAACAAACATCGCTGTGAAAAACCATGTCATGTGAGTGCATTTTCGCCAGTTCAAGAAGTTTTCTGCAACTGCAACTGTCACAAATAAAGCTTGAAAGCCTGTATTTATATTAATGCTTATGTTCTAATATAGTGCCCTCCACTAATATTAGCACCCTTGGTAAATATGAGTAAAGAAGTCTATGAAAATTTGTCTTTATTGTTTAACCTTTTGATCATTTGTTCAAAGAATTCACAAAAACGCTTTGCTTCCATGGATATCAAACAATTTCAAACACAACACACGTTTATCAAAAAACATCTTTGTTAAATATAGGTGTGCAACAATTATTGGCACCCCTATGAATTCATGAGAGAAATATATTTGACATATATTCCCATTGATATTTGATATTTTTTTAGTACATGTGGGTGACTACGAACAGGAAATTTTCAACCATGACTTCCTGTTTCACAGGGGTATAAATATGATTCAACACATAGGCCAAATTCCCTTATTCATTGATAACAATGGGTAAGACCAAGGAATATAGCTGTGATGTGCGGCAAAAGGTTGTTGAGCTTCACAAAATGGGGCGTGTCTATAAGAAAATAGCAGAAGCATTGAAAATGCCCATTAACACCATCAGAGCAATAATTAAGAAGTTCCAGTCAACTGGAAATGTTATGAATCAACCTGGAACTGGACGTGTGTCTATATCGTCTCAACGCGCTGTGAAGTGGACGGTTCAAATGGCCAAAAAATCTCCATGGATCACAGCTGGAGAACTGCAGAAGTTAGTTGTGTCTTGAGGTCAGAAAGTCTCCAGAACTTCAATCTGAAATCTCCTACATCACCACAAGTTGTTTGGAAGGGTTTCAAGAAAAAAGCCTCTACTCTCATCCAAAAACAAACTCGAGCGTCTTCAGTTTTCCAGACACTACTGGAACTTCACATGGGATCGGGTTCTACGGTCAGATGAAACCAAAATAGAGCTTTTTGGAGATGAACACCAGAGGTGGTTCTGGTTCACACAGAGAGGTAGACATATGGAAAAGTACCTCATGCCCACGGGTAAATATGGTGGTGGCTCTTTGATGTTTTGGGGCTGTTTTTCTGCCAGAGGACCTGGACATTTTGTTAGGATACATGGCATCATGGACTTTAATAATTGAAATATCAAAAGATATTAAATGAAAACCTGACTGCCTCTGCCAGAAAGCTTCAAATGGGCCGTGGTTGGATCTTCCAGCAGGACAATGATCCAAAACATACATCAAAATCAACACAAAAATGGTTTACTGACCACAAAATCAAGGTCCTGCCATGACCATCCCAGTCCCCTGACCTGAACCCCATAGAAAACCTGTGGGCTGAACTGAAGAGGAGAGTCCACCAGCGTGGACCTCAAAATGTGAAGGATCTGGAGAGAATCTGTATGTAGGAACGGTCTCCGATCCCTCGCCATGTATTCTCCGACCTCATCAGGCATTATATATTATTATTTCCATCATGGGAAAGTCTTCAGGACAGACGAGTTTACGTTTTGCATTTTCACTGTTTATAGCTGCGATGACGTACGTTGAGATACAGCGTACATGATTGAATAGAAGACAGTAGTGGGTAGCATGTAAATAAAAGCCTTTAATGGGAGGACTGGTGGAGTCACTCTGTCCCTGGATTCGAGAAACTCAACAGTAACAGCTGTTTAAATTCAGTAGGTCGAAAACACGAGTATTTTTAGCACAAGTTTTCTATTTCGGTCTAAAATCTCTTCACGAACAAACAGCAGCATCGTGTGCCCCAGATGGTTCTCCAAACTTGGGAAAGCTGAAACATCACTTTCACTAATTTTACTGACTTTTTTTTTGTGCAGTGATTTTTTTGTCAGACACGTCAAAACTTGTTAAAGAGAGTCCCCGCAGTGGCGTATTTATTTCAGAATCAAGCTGCCGGCTCGGCTAATTTGACCAGCTGTACTGGATCATCAAGGAAACTTGCCTTGGGAGAGTGCTGTTCATGCAAAAACATCTGTAACTCCGAGCACAGTCTGAAAAAAAACAAAAAAATAAAAACCTCATGAGCCCTTTGGCACTTGACAAGCTACCTTCTTCAGTGTGGGGCAAATGTTGCTAATGTATAAAACCCACTTGACAACTTTGACAGCACAGATTTTGGTTTGTCACTTTGTCTTGACTGACACGGCCTCACAGCGGACACCGTAGTGACTCCACTTTATATCTGCCCCTGATGCGTGCTACTAAACTAACTGCCGTGTCAGCTGGTTTTGGACACGTGCGTCATTTTAGAAAGAAGTTTGGCCTTAACGGCAGCAAGCTAGCCAACTGACGTTTGCCAGGTAGCTAAAAATCCAGGCTGGAGAATGCTTCACAATCAGAAAACACAAGTCAGTGATCAAGTTTGTACGTTTAGTTCTAGTTTAAAAGTCTTGTTTATTTAGCTAGAGTTACCTAGCTTGCTCCCATTGGTTTCAGAACTGAAAATTAGCACAGGAAAACTAGTGTTTTAGCTTGCTAGCTTAAACACAAAAACTTTTCGTGACACGCTACGAGTCATGCTAAAATAGCCATTGCCAGTCGGAGCACTTGGGTTTAATAATCTATCTAACGTTTTCTGAAACTTAGAAAGACGAGTGCAAGCCGAGTAATAAAAATACATGTACTGGATTCGGTGTTAGTGTTAATTCTCCACACTCACCTAAACTTAGCTGACTAGCCTCAGAGCTGATGATGACAGCTGTGAATTATTACGTTGTCAGAGTCGCAGCACAACCCGTGTTACGAAATGTTTTTCTTTCCACAAGTACAGTATCTCACAAAAGTGAGTACACCCCTCACATTTTTGTAAATATTTGATGATATCTTTTCATGTGACAACACTGAAGAAATGACACTCTGCTACAATGTAAAGTAGTGAGTGTACAGCTTGTGTAACAGTGTAAATTTGCTGTCCCCTCAAAATAACTCAACCCACAGCCATTAATGTCTAAACCGCTGGCAACAAAAGTGAGTACACCCCTAAGTGAAAATGTCCAAATTGGGCCCAATTAGCCATTTTCCCTCCCCGGTGTCATGTGACTTGCTAGTGTTACAAGGTCTCAGGTGTGAATGGGGAGCAGGTGTGTTAAATTTGGTGTCATCGCTCTCACACTCCCTCATACTGGTCACTGGAAGTTCAACATGGCACCTCATGGGAAAGAACTCTCTGAGGATCTGAACAAAAGACTTGTTGCTCTACATAAAGATGGCCTAGGCTATAAGAAGATTGCCAAGAGCTTGACATTGAGCTGCAGCAATGTGGTCAAGACCATACAGCGGTTTAACAGGACAGGTTCCACTCAGAACAGGCCTCGCCATGGTCGACCAAAGAAGTTGAGTGCACGTGCTCAGTGTCATATCCAGAGGTTGTCTTTGGGAAATAGACGTATGAGTGCTGCCAGCATTGCTGCAGAGGTTGAAGGGGTGGGCGGTCAGCCTGTCAGTGCTCAGACCATACACCGCACACTGCATCAAATTGGTCTGCATGGCTGTCGCCCCAGAAGGAAGCCTCTTCTAAAGATGCCCAAGAAAGCCCCCAAACAGTTTGCTGAAGACAAGCAGACTAAGGACATGGATTACTGGAACCATGTCCTGTGGTCTGATGAGACCAAGATAAACTTATTTGGTTCAGACGGTGTCAAGCATGTGTGGCGGCAACCAGGTGAGGAGCACAAAGACAAGTGTGTCTTGCCTACAGTCAAGCATGGTGGTGGGAGTGTCATGGTCTGGGGCTGCATGAGTGCTGCCGGCACTGGGGAGCTACAGTTCATTGAGGGAACCATGAATGCCAACATGTACTGTGACATACTGAAACAGAGCATGATCAGTATGCAGTATTCCAGCATGATAACGACCCCAAACACACCTCCAAGACGACCGCTGCCTTGCTAAAGAAGCTGAGGGTGAAGGTGATGGACTGGCCGAGCATGTCTCCAGACCTAAACCCTATTGAGCATCTGTGGGGCATCCTCAAACGGAAGGTGGAGGAGCACAAGGTCTCTAACATCCACCAGCTCCGTGATGTCATCATGGAGGAGTGGAAGAGGACTCCAGCGGAACCTGTGAAGCTCTGGTGAACTCCATGCCCAAGAGGCTTAAGGCAGCGCTGGAAAATAATGGTGGCCACACAAAATATTGACACTTTGGGACCAGTTTGAACATTTTCACTTAGGGGTGTACTCACTTTTGTTGCCAGCGGTTTAGACATTAATGGCTGTGTGTTGAGTTATTTTGAGGGGAAGCAAATTTACACTGTTACACAAGCTGTATGTGTGTGTGTGTGTGTAAGTATAATATCAGTGTATATAAGTGTGTCTGACTGTTTAGTGAATAACATTGACTTAGTGTTAGTTGAAAATAGCTAAGAGCACCTGCCTCCACATCTGCTGTATACACACATACATACACACACACATGCACACACACACGTTTAACCAAATTCATCTGTCATAATTAAACTAGACCATATGGTGGCCATCCCGGGATATGAATTAGTTTAATCATGCTTCAACTGCATTCAATGTTTAGGCCGACACACACACACACACACACACACACACACACACACACACACACACACACACACACACACCGGAATTAATGTCCGTTTCTTTTCATTGTCCTTCACCTGGACAAATGTCAGTGGGCAAGCACACACAAACACTTTCAGATGTCAAAATGATTGTGTGTGTGTGTGTGTGTGGATAGTGCTACATCTTGTCGGGTCTGAATAATGAGGACATACACTGACTACATTGTGCTGAATCTCTGTCTCTCTCTCTCTCTCTCTCTCTCTCTCTATCTCTCTCTCTCACACACACACACACACACACAGTATATATGTACATATATATTGGATACATTAATCTGATTGGCCAGTAGCACAGCTGCGAATCACAGGTTTCGCTATATTAACACGCTCGTTCTAATACGTTATCGTTTCTATAGTAACGGCTCATTCACAGGGACTAAGGTGTGACACTCCATATAATCTGACTTTAAAATCGTTCGTATGGTGAAGTTTTATTAACGTTTATTTAACATTTACGGAGCCTCCAGCGTCAGGTACAGATCTAATGCTGACTTTTTTCCCGACATCCTCAGGACAGAAGATTTTACGCGTTGTGGTTTCTCGGTAACATGACAAGCTACAAGAAAAAACAAATAGTGGTTGGTCAATGAAATACTCTTTATAGCTGGTGTAATGTAAATGTAACAAGAAATACTTGCTTCGCGGACGATCCACAACATTAAAATGTAACTCTAAAGGGATAAAAAGTACAACATCGTTCTTTTCATTTATAAATTTTTTTCTTCGTATTTGTCAAGATGCGATAGAGGAACGTGGGACGTTGGGACGTGCTGTCGTAGGAAAATAATCAACTTATAATAATCAACTTTGAGGTGATAACAGTAACTCTGCTGTGACCACCCCATTGTTCATTATTTTCCTCATAAAAAACTCAAAACTCTGTAAGTAGAATGAGATGATGTAGTTAGCTAGCTAGCTAATAATCTAAAGCGGATAAAACTCCACCTGCTACCGTCCATTCTAGGAGGAGACACTATGTGTACATGTAACATGAGATAAATTTTTGCTTGCTAGCTTGCTAGCAAACACTTGCTAACTAACCGTAACTAAAAGGAGTTGTTGATTGTTTATTTTCCGAGACTTGCGATCGACTGCACGTCGGGAGAATCCAAGTAAACTTGCTGAACGTTTTGACGAGAATTTTCTTACCGTAATAATGAAAGATTTCTCATCTCCAGTGCCAAGACCCTGCAGGAGCACAGGAGATCTCGTTATTGACATCTCTGTTAGCCTTGCTAGTGGTTGCTATGGCAGTGCTGACGTGAGAAAGCACTAATCTGCACTCTCAGGAACTTAAAATCTCATGGAGTGAATTTCCAGCTTCAGACATTTTACATTCATGTTGAATAGCACTGGAGTGGTGTCCCATCTGCGAGTGTGTGCTTGTTGTGTTCATCGTTTTACAAGGACCTGCTCCTACACTAACATCACAGGGACCTCCTTTAAACAAGATATTCCTTTAGAACAAATCGATAGTGCTCTTTAGATAGACACTTCAGGTGCTTTAAGAGCACTTAAGAGCATTTTTAGCTTTTAAGGTCCTCGTAATGCGTCCTCATAATGTAATATTTACAAGAATGTGTGTGTGTGTGTGTGTGTGTGTGTGTGTGTGTGTGTATGTGACACAATGTGCTGGACAAATGTGCTGTGTAGGAGTGAATATGATGGAACAACCCAATTAATTATGACACACACACACACACACACACAGAGCCTGCAGGCAAACTGTTAGTGTGTGTTAGATCTCACCATGTCCACTCTTGACTGCACATCTCTCTCTCTCGCGCTCTCTCTCCTCTCTTTCTCTGTTCATCTCTCTTTGTTTTTTACAAAGCATCAGTCCATAGTTTACCGAGTACTGTGCGTACACACACACACACACACACACACACACACACACACACACAAACGAATTATGTGGCCTTGTTACAGATAGATAGCCTCTTCATACCTATGACAGACAGACAGACAGATGGATAGACAGATATATAGACAGATAGACAGACAGACAGACAGACAAATAGACAGATAGACTGACAGACAGACAGGTAGATAGATAGAAAGATAGACAGACAGACAGACAGATAGATAGATAGATAGATAGATAGATAGATAGATAGATAGATAGATAGATAGATAGGAATATCTGACAGTTTGGACATTTGGCAGTTCCCCACAAGAAAAGTTGATTTTTTAAATAAATCAAACAATAAACTGAGAACCAAAAAGACTTCCTCAAGGGCACATCTTCAAATAAAATAATAATTTAAGTTACATAAATGGACCTTAAGGACCACATACTCTTAAACTCGTACTTGTAAAGGTACACTACATCCACCTTCGCAGGTAAAAGTTGCATTCTAAAAAAAAAGGTACAGTTTGGCACCTTTTTTCTTGAGTGTGTGTGTGTGTGTGTGTGTGTGTGTGTGTGTGTGTGTGTGTGTGTGTGTGTGTGGCTGAGTAAAGAGAACAGAAAACCTCCATGGACCGAAACAGAGGCGAGATTGATCTGTTCTGAGTGACAGGGCTAGAAAGCGAAACCTCTTCCATCTGAGTGAAGGAAAAAATAGAGCGAGAGATTTATGGAGCGAGTGTAAGAGAGAGTGTGTTTCTGGATCTGTGTGTGTGTGTGTGTGTGTGTGAAACTGCCGATACAGATGCTGGGTTTGATTGGCAGCTCCTTTCTTCTTTTCATTTGTGTTTTTTCGCTTCTTTTCTCTCCTCCATTTGTTCTCCAGTCATGTTTTTGTCCTTTCTTCTCCTCTCTGAAAGTGAGCGGCCGACAATAAATGTCACACACACCTCGCTAACTGTGATAACGCACAAAAGATAAAAGCTGAATCCCGAACGACACTTCTGAGGTTTTTCGGTTAAAATGCTGACAAGTAAAAGTCGAAAGTTTTACCGTAAAGTCACAATTGTGTTCGAAACTGTAATAAAAAGTCAGGCGGTTCCATCCATCCATCTATCTTCTATACCGCTTATCCCAGTGGTTTTCAAAGTGGGGGCTGCCAGGGGGCACCCGGGGGGCCTCAACAATTTGGTGTGCCCATCCCTCCTACTAGTATGTTTTCTCTTTCTCACTCTCAGACAACCACACACACACAATCAATTTCTAATGTAATGTAAAGATGTAAGATGTAATTATTAATAAAAAAAAAAAAGGGGGATATATTCAGAAGTCTGTATTTTTAATGTGTTTTAAAGACATCTTGCAAAAGGGAGGCCTCGGTCAAATGTTAATGCCATTTGGGGGGCCTTGCCCTGGAAAAGTTTGGGAACCCCAGGCTTATCCTACTAGGTCACGGGAAATCTGTATCCTATCCCAGGGAGCATCGGGCACAAGGCGGGGTACACCCTGGACACGGTGCCAATCCATCACAGGGCACAATCGCATACATATTCATACAGTACGGACACTTTGGACATGCTAATCAGACTACCGTGCATGTCTTTGGACCGGGGGAGGAAACCGGAGTACCCGGAGGAAACCCCCGCAGCACAGGGAGAACACACAAACTCCGCACATACAGGGCTGCGGCGGGAATCGAACCTCCAACCCTGTAGGTGTGAGGCGAACGTGCTAAACCACAGTGCACCCAAATCAGGCAGTTATTTTTATATAAACATAGTGCACCTAGTTAGCAAATATTTGTCTTCTAGCACAGCAAATTAGCCAACAATTACACAACAATGTTTTAGTTAGTAACGAACAAGTCGTAATACTACTGTATTTATCCATTTATAGTTACCTTTAGAGTTAGGGAACATCCACAAAAGTTACATTATAGTGAGATTATGTCTCATGTTTTTTCAACACAGAGAGTCAGTGGGAATCTTGGGGTGACCAAAAGACTCACTGATTCACTCCTCTGTCATTCACAGGGTCAGTGTTTGAATCTTGGGATGACCAAAAGACTCACTGACTCTCTGAATGAGAGAGGAGTGAATCAGTGAGTCATCCCAAGATCCAAACACTGAATCTCTGAATGACAGAGGAAAGAATCTTAGCCATGACCAAAAGATTCACTGATTCAAACACTGACTCTCTGAATGAAAGACGAGCGAATCGAAAAAAAGACAGAATCATTCACAAACGAAACATATCTACTTCAGATATATTTATGAATCACCTCGTATCCTGGGTAAGTGTGTGAGACTGACTGTTTATCAGATACGCTGAACTAAAGGCAATGTTTTGGCAGATTGGGAGCGTTATGTCTATTATTAGAGGAGGAGCAATTTGTAAGAATTTTAATTGCTTGGTTGAGGTCGTTAATTAGAGGATAAATGATGAATAGCAAAGCAGTGAGAGAGTGAGCTAACTCATGTGGAGCTGGTCTCACACACACACACACACACACCCTGCAGAGAGCTAACAACTTGACACATCTTCTCTTGGCAACAGCGCAGCATCGTGTACCTACAAAATTTGATTGTAGATGAATGAGGCAGATTGTGTGTTTATTACTGTGATCTATCTCTCTCTCGCTCTCTCTCTCTCTCACACACACACACACACACACGCTTCATGACTTGGCCTACATCGCACTCTCTTTCATTTAAGCAGGTAATGTGAAGCAGGTAAGGTAATGTGCTGATGGAAAGTATAAAAATGTAATAAGAATATTTTTAAAAGTAGGTTGTGACCCTTCATACCTGCAGTCTACTGATAAAGGAATTTCCCACATCTTTTTAGTCCACCTGCTATATAATTTACAGCACTTTATATCATTATATAAAGCAACGGTTCTCAAAGTGGTGCTTATTTTTTCAATTTTGTTACACTGATGGAAAATAGCTAATTTTTAAAACGCCGCATTTCGGCTGTAAAATCTGATCACGATAACTGAATTGGGTATTAATGTGGCAGGTTTCATTTTAATCCAATAAAACTGTTACACCGCTGTTCTTTCTACAGATTAACCTCATCATTGTCCGTTGTGATGCTTAGCAACAAAGATTTCTGTTAACAGACAACAGCGGTGCTTGAAAGTTCGTGAACCCTTTTAGAATTTTCTAGATTCCAGCATAAATATGACCTGAAACGTCGTCAGATTTTCACACATGCCCTCAAAGTGGATAAAGTGAACCTAATTAAACAAATGAGACAAATATATTATACTTGGATATTTATTTATTGAGGAAAATGATCCAATATTACATATCTGTGATTGGTGAAAGTATGTGACTGTCTAGGATTAGCAGTTCATTGGAAGGTGAAATCAGAGTCAGGTGTTTCCAATCAATGGGACAACAATCAGGTGTGAGCGAGCGAGCGCCCGGCTTCATTTAAAGAACAGGGATCTATCAAAGTCTGATCTTCACAACACATGTTTGTGGAAGTATATCAGGGCACAAATAAAGGAGATTTCTGAGGACCTCAGAAAAAGGTTACAAAACCATCTCTAAAGAGTTTGGACTCCACCAATCCACAGTCAGACAGATTGTGTACAATTTGGAGGAAATTTAAGACCATTGTTACCCTTCCCAGGAATGGAGACCAACAAAGATCACTCCAAGAGCAAGACGTGTAATAGTCCACGAGGTCACAAAGGAACCAGGGTAACTTCTAAGCAACTAAAAGCCAATCTCACACTGGCTAATGTTAATGTTCATGAGTCCACCATCAGGAGAACACCGAACAATAATGGTGTGCATGGCAGGGTTACAAGGAGAAAGCCACTGCTCTCCAAAAAAAGAACATTATGCCTTTTGTTACGCCACGGCCAGCAGAGGGCACTGCGGCACGGCTTCTGACTGGTCACGTGACTCGTTCGCTTCCCGCTTGGACATTGAATTAAGTTTGATCATGTCTCTGATTTGCCCAGGTGTCCATGTTTTGGTTTGATTAGGTTTGCTATTTAAACCCCCCCCCCGTGTGACTGCGCACTTCGTGCAGTATTATAGTTGGTATAGTTTGTACCAAACGTCTGATGCGTTTCCCGTTTATGTTTGAGTACGATAGTGAATGCGTTAGCATGTTAAGCGGTCTGGTTTCATGCCCTGCTCTAGTTCTAAGCCACGATACCAGTTTCTTGTTTTCCTGGTGAAGACCGCGTTTCCTGTGTTTGTTTGTCTACTGTTAATAAAGATTTTGACCTGCACCTGCATCCGCCTCCAGTCTACGTTCCGTAACACCTTTAAGCAGTTTAAAGATCACGTGGACGAGCCAGAAGGCTATTTTGTAAAAATGTTTCATGGATGGATGAGGCCAAAATAGAACTTTTGGTTGAAATGAGAAGCGTTATGTTTGGAGAAAGGAAAACACTGCATTCCAGCATAAGAATCTTATAGCATCTGTGAAACATGGTGGTGGTAGTATCATGGTTCGGGCCTGTTTTGTTGCATCTGGGCCAAGACAGCTTGGCATCATTGATGGAACAATGAATTGTGAATTATACCAACGAATTCTAAAGGAAAATGAACTGAATTTCAAGAGTAAGTGGGTCATGCAGCAAGACAACGATCCAAAATCAGTCTACCAAATAATGGTTAAAGAAGAATAAAGTTAATGTTTTGGAACGACCAAGTCCTGACCTTAATTCAATAGAAATGTTGTGGAAAGACCTGAAGCAAGCAGTTCATGTTGCTTAGAAACAAAGCTTACTATTAACAAATGACATCAATATTACAATATTGTTAATATTATTAATAGTAGAGATCACACATTTACTTTTCTGATATTGATACCGAAGCTTTGAGCGTTTGACCCGCGAAACCGAGTATAAAGTATAAATACAATAAAATCAAAAAAACAGTTAAACCCCTTTATTTGTAAACATTTCCACTTCCAAAAATAGATTTCTTTTTTCAAACCCAATTCCAATTTGTTACAGGATCCGATATCTGTCACGTCACCGCAAACTACAAGCGTGGCCGACTAGATAGTAAATGAATTTGACTATATTCAGTATCTTCACTTACTAAGACACCATTTTTGCCTTGTGCAGAAGTAAAAGAACTCCTCTAACATTTGGTTCATTTATACTTCCTATAGACATTATATAGCTAATACTTTTTTATCATGTGATTTGCTTTGATAGCTAGTGCCAGCCTGCTGACAAAAGTACACTAGCTAATGTTCCTTAGGGAAATACGAATTTGGCATTTTTTTGCGAACGAAATTTGTACAGATAAGATTATATTTAAAGGTAACAATAAGCTACCAAATTTCGGGATGCTGCGTGTCTATCAATGCTACGTCTCGCAAGTTAAAAATTACCTCACGTTTTCTCGGTAATGTTATTTCAGATGATCAGCTAGAGTCCTGACTGGAATCAAGTCGAGTCATTTTCAATCCTGTGATTGATATTTGTACGAAGACCAAGAGTCAGTGATGGTCCAGTTTATGGTCCGCTGTATGTAAGTTGAAATCTATATTGCAATAACGATTAATAAATGATATACAATTCAGCACTTGTACTTTCTTATTGTGGCTACTATTAAAGATGGACCTGAATAAAGATGAATAAACAAGAGGAACAAAGAATGAGAGACTGGGGGAGAGAGAGAGAGAGAGAGAGAGAGAGAGAGAGAGAGAGAGAGAGAGAGAGAACATCTAAGAAGCAGCTAAGTGCCATATTGGAAAGCGTTCATGCTATGTGCTCTTTTTAATCTGTCTGTTCATGAGTGTGTTGCTGTTTGTGTATGTATGTGTGTGTGTGTGCGCCAACTCTAAACTGTGCGATATCGATTACACGCAGCAAGAGCCTTTTCAATTAGACACAAGAAAGAGAGGCTAATCAAGTTGAGCCACACGCTAATTACTCGCATTAGCGCCAAAATGAATAGCAGCGGTTAACCACCGTCTCTTTCTTCCTCTCTTTCTTTCTCTTCTCGTTTTCTCTGTCTGTCTGTCCTTCATCTCATTTTGATGAGGCTAATAGAGAAAACGGGTGTAGCATAAATGTTGTATGAAGATGTAATTAAAGCGAGACGGATGTAAAAGCTTGAGGGATGCAACCGTTTTCTGGAAAGGATTTGTTGCGGTGGATCGGATCCGGGAACTCTATCCTGGGCATTCTGCAGCTAGCAGTTTCCAGTTAATTTATCCTTACCACTGTATATAGCTAACTTTGCTAACCTGACAAAACTTCTTTTTTGGATACCATATAATCTGTAGTTAAGATTTCTCGTCATTTAAAAAAAAAAAAAAAAAAAATTCAATGCAAATTAAAGAACTTTTCTTGCCGTCACGATGTTGAAAATGAGGTGGGGTTTTATATGATTTGTTACCAAAAGAAAAACATATAATCCTAGGGCTAAGTGTTTCCTTATTAAAATTTGTAGTAAAAGGACTAGTGTCCATGTCCCAAAAGCGGTATATTTCAAGGCACTCATAAAGAATAGTATGTTCTCTGGACCCTATGTTACGAGCGACTATGTTACCAGGGTCCTACTGGTGTTCTCACACCTATTAGTCGGTTTTCTGAGACCGAATCCGTGCGTAATTTATATATTTAGTTTGCACATAATTAAAAAACAGGCCCAAAATGTCCTCCAAAAAATTTCACCTCCACGCCACTAGAGGACACCCTTCCCTACGTTCCAAGGACACTTCTTCTGTAGTCGTCCTCATTTCCTCATAATATATAAAGCACATGGAAACACACACACAAGTTTGGCCAATTGTTCCTTGTTGATTCTGGCATTATTATTATTATTATTATTATTATTATTATTATTATTATTATTATTTTATTAATTTTTCCCCCCAGAGTTTTAGATTGTGAATATTTTCTTAACAGTCCTCCAGCATATGGATCCTGACAACTTCTCTGAGTCCTGTTCCTAACATTCTCAATTATTGATTCAGAATTGTTTCCAAGTGCACTGGGAAGCAGAAAAAACAATCACCGTGAATACAGAGCCCACGGTAGGTAAAGTAAATGAGTATGTGACGATATGAATCAGTATTTCGCCCCTCCAACCTTTTTCAGTCATGGGACCCTTTGAAAATCTTAAAAAATTTGTGGCACCCTACACAAACACTAATGCTAGACAGTATTATGCTAATGCTAGCTAGACAGTCGATTTGCTTTGTACATACTGTTGAAAGAGTAAAGCCAAATCTGAATGTTAGGGTTTTTTTTGGGGGGGGGGGGGGGGCACCATGTTTACACACAGTGAATATACATCATTCCTTTGTCTTTTTTATATATATATATATATATATATATATATATATATATATATATATATAAGTGTGTGTGTGTATGAGAGAGGCCATACAGAGTGATCATTCTGTAATAACTTTATCTCTATACATAAAGAGACATTTACAAAGTTCCATGTTTAATAAAAAAGCTTAATGAAATGAATTTTTTTTTAAATCGCGGTAGTTCAATTTAGTTTTATGCATGTCCTCATATTTCTAGCTAGCTGTATTTTGTTGTAATGTGACAAGTGATAATCTCAAGGTTTACTGGCTTGTATAGGCCTATGAGTCTTATATGATTCTTTGCAGTTTTTTTTTTTTTTCATACTGTGTGTTTTAGTGAAGTGTAGGCTACTGAAAACAAACAACAACAACAAACACAACAATTCCTCCTCAGTATTTATTAAGCAAATGCTTTTGGTTGTTCCGACAAACTACTACTTCTCTCAGCTACTTCCTGTTGGTTTATAGGACGATTACTCAGAGTCGCCCCCTTTCGTTTCAAAGAATAGTACAACAGCGAGCACGTCGGGGAGGGGGGTGTCAAGGGGGATTAAATTTTTCCATCCATCCACCCATCCTCTATACCGCTTATCCTTTTCAGGGTCACGGGGAAACCTGGAGCCTATCCCAAGGAACATTGAGCACAAGGCGGGGTTCACCCTAGACAGGGTGCCAATGGATTGAATTATTATTTTACACATAAGTTATTATTGCGTTTGTCTGTCTTATTATTTCCGTGTCTGTGTTATTAGTTCAGACATCAGATATTTATTATATATTAAATGTTTTCTACACATTTTAGAAATGTTTTTACACGGCACCGCGGTTGAGAAACACTGAACACTATAAAAAAACTCTGGATGTGTTTGTAGCATCCAGAGTTTTATTTCCTCTTTTTGTTCGTCCACGCGGTATCACTGCACACAAGGAGTGTTCGATTCGCTTCTTGCAGGTGAGTCGCTTCAGAGTCAAATCACTTTCTCACTGCATTCCAATTGCTCCAATGTGCTTTATCTTTTTTTCCACACGAGTGTGATTGCTGTGTTCTCACCTGCCTGAAGAACCGTGTGTGTGTGTGTGTGTGTGTGTACTGTTTCAAAGTTTTTGATGAATTGTGTGATCAATCGTAATTTCACATCGTTGTCAAGAAGGGACACACACACACACACACACACACACACACACACACACACACACACCCTATGCTATCGTTAGGCATGAATGGACAAATTGTCTTATGAAAATCTGGAGAAAATGTGCACAGTTTCAGTCAAGCTTGACTCAGACACACACACACACACACACACACACACACACACAAGAGTGAGATTAATGTCCTTTCCTGTGTTATGGGGCCATTGAGTGATCTCTACATGCTCATATCACTTATTTATTCATTCCTCGTACCCCCCCACCCCACCCCTCTCTCTCTCCATCTCTATCACTCTTTAACACTCGGATCACACACGCCAAGGCAGAGCGATAGAAACGAGAGCAGATTTACAACCCGGCACTGAATCTGCTATTAGAGAGAACGAGAGAGAGCACTGGAGAGGAAAAGAATCAGAGATGGACAGACTCATAAAATGAAAGGTAGAGTGGGGGGGGGCAGATAATAGGGTGGTGGAGGTGAAAACGAATCTCATGCTCTTACTCCTTCTCTACATCTCATTATTTCCCTTTTTCTTTCTCCGTCTCCTCTCTTAATCTGCTATTTCTTGCTTTCCACATTCTCTCCATCTCATCATCCCCCCCCCTTGATTATGTTTCGCTATTTCTCCACCTCCTTCTTTTTCACTTTGTCACTTCTTGCCTCTCTCTCTCTCTCTCTGTCCCTCGCTCCTCTTCTCTGCCTTATCTTCTGTCCCCTACTCCTTCATGTTTTTTTCCTCCTCTCCCCTTCCTTTTTTCCTTACCTCCTTATCTCAGTCTCTCCTTCTTTTTGTCTCTTCTTCTTTCCAACTTTTCCATCTCGTTCTCTCTGCTGCAGATAGGCTAACGGAGACTTGCAGGTTTTCTGAAGACATGGATTGGTACAGTATTTAGAGCTCCAGTCCCTGCTGAAGAGAAGCAGTGCTATAGCATGGTGCTGCCAGTATGCCATGTTCAGTATAGCAAGCCTAAATTTCCTGAAAAAAGTCCCTGTACCTAATGAAAACAAACACACACACTTTCTCTCTGAGCTTATTTGAAATCCTGACGCAACGACCGTGGAAAAATGTCCAGGACAAAACTTTGTGTTTTCAGGCGACAGTGTGGGTTTAGCTGTTCTAGAGCTGGTCAGCTGTAATGACATGCTGGTGTCCACATGTCCAAGTTTCAGAAAAGTTACATCATTGTTTGGGATACACACACACACACACACACACACACACACACACACAAACATTTTTCTGTTGTTAGTCTTTGTGAGGACCTTCTATTGACATTATTGCTGTAGTTCATTAATGCTGTGTCTATACCTTAACCTCATTGCTGTTGCATTTCTTTCTTTCTCTCTCTCACACTCTCTCTCACACACACACACACACACACACACACACACACACACACACACACACACACACACACACACACAATCTTTCATTACCCACCTACACGCAGACCCAAAGAATGGACAGCGTATGAGTGGTTTAGGGTGAAAAAAGGTGTGTGTGTGAGAGAGAGAGAGAGAGCGCGAGAGAGACAGTCTTCACTTCATAGGATTAAACAGTGTTCCTGCTTAAGTCTTCCATAAACACACACACACACACCACACACACACACACACACACACACACACACGCTATATTGTGTAGAATGTAAACACACTTGTTCTTTTTTCCATTACTCTGTTAGTCTAATATACATTAAACAACGTGTGTGTGTGTGTGTGTGTGTGTGTGTGTGTGTGTGTGTGTGTGTGTGTGTGTGTGTGTGTGTGTGTGGAGGAGATGGACATATATGGTAAAAATGGAAGAATGATAATCAATATCACTGTCTCACACACTCTGTCACTCACACACACACACACACACACACACACACACACACAGACACAGAGTGGTGGGAGAGAACAGCAGGAACAATTGTAGAGTCAGCATGGGACAGACAATACACATACTTTAACACTAATGGACACGGACACACACACACACACACACATTTATCCACAGTTTTAGAAGCACTTGAACAACTCTCAGCATGAGTGTTCTGAGGGGGGGGGAGAGAGAGAGAGAGAGAGAGAGAGAGATCTCACCTGTCTGCTGCGTGAATTGTGGTGGACCTACTGCTGAAACACACACACACACACAGTGATGAATCTCTGAGACAATTAAGGGTACATTTACATGACAAAGTTTTTTCTTTTGCGTTTTTTGAAAATTTTCACTATGTAGTGTCATAGTAGTGATGTAGTAACTCTACACTTTGCTGGAGTTCAGTGCCTTGCCCAAGGACACTTCGACATGTGGTGTCATGTGGGCCGGGAATCAAACCGCCAACCCGCTCTAGCATATTATAATAACACGACATATAATAGACAAACTCAGCTACATCCAATGCACGTACAACTGGGGGAGTAAAGCTACGATATGGTTTCGATTCATAAGGTAGTAATTCGATATTTGACGTTGAATCTGCTGATATCAAAAGTGTTTCATTTATAAAGCAACAAATCAATATTTGATGATACCACTGAATCTGCTATGATATGATAAGAGATGATTTTGATTCTTAAAGCAGTGATTCAATATTTGATGATTCTTCTGAATCTGCTACAGTATGATTCAGAAGGCAATAATTCAATACGTGATGATACTACTGAATCTCCTACGATTTTTATTCTTAAGGCAGCAATTTCATATTTGACAATACTGGTGAATCTGTTATAATAGGATAGATTGGATTCTTAAGCCTAGAAATCAATATTTGACAATACCATTGAATCTGTTATGAGACTATATGATTCGATTCGCAAGGCAACGATTCGATATTTGATTTGATTTGATGTTTGACAATACCACTGAGTTTGCAAGATACAATTAAGTAAGGCAATGGTTCGATATTTGACAAGACCGCTGAATCAGCTACATGATTCGCGTCATAAGGTTACGATTCAATATTTAATATTACCACTGAATTAGCTACAGCATGATTCGATTCATAAGGTAAAGATTCAATATTTAACAATACCACTGAATCGGCTACAATTCGATTCATGAGGTAACGATTCGATATTTGACGATACCACTGAGTTTGCTACAATTCAATTCGAAAGGCAACGAATTAGATTTTTGACATTACCACCGGCTCCCTGGGATAGGCTCCAGGTTCCCAGTGACCCTGAAAAGGAGTAAGTGGTAGAAGATGGATGGATGGATGGACATTACCACAGAGTTTGCTAGATATGATTCAATTCGTAATGCAGTGATTCGATATGACAGTACCACTGAATCAGCTACAGTATGATTCGATTCATTAGGTAAAGATTCAATATTTAATAATACCACTGAATCGGCTACAATTCGATTCATAAGGCAGTGATTCGATATTTGACAATACCAATGAGTCAGCTACGATATGATTTGATTCATAGTGAAATGATTCATTATTTGACAATACCACTGAATCGACAACCATGCGATTTGATTCATAAGGCGACGAGTCGATATTTGACAATACCACTGAAGCTCAGGTTTGCAGCACTATCGTCAGTGCTGTTGATGAAAAAAAATTAACCGCCACCTTCTGACATTTGAATCAATCATTTGAGTCATTTGAATTTTATGTTTATGAAACCATTCATCACTCAGCTATTTTCCAGTATTCGGATTCACGCCTTCACACATTACATTATGGGTAATAATGTAATAACGTAAGCACCATCAATACATTTAGTTAAAATGGCTTCTTCAACGATTGTTGTAGAATTTGTGGTATTTCACACAGCGTTCTCTCAAACAGAAATCATCGCCATCCTCCTAAGCTTTTATGTCAGTGGTAATGAGTTTTGATTGGTCAAAGCAGGCTCTACTTTTTCTCCACATCACCTCTTATAAAGTCGATCATTCATCATGCGTGACTGCACTATTTCTCTCGTTATGTCTTTTGAAAGAATCAATGTTTCCTTGTTAATAGTGTACTCATTAAACCCGAGCGACAGACGGCCACTTCGGGCATCCCGTAATATTATATAACCGGTGATGGATGTTGCCATGGTGAGGACTTGACACTGGAGGAGAAAGTTATTGAGACGAGGATGAATGGGGGATTCAAATATGACAATGTGAGAGAGGAACAGAGGTGGGATCTTTTGCAAGTTATGTAAGATCTTGAATTTTTTGTGAAATGAGAATAAATCACATAGAGAAAGATCTGAAACCATATGATTAGAACGGTCATCTAGGGTTCCGTTCACAAGCCGTGAATTTCCTATAACGGTCTTTTTTACGGTCTGTTGTTTAGCCAGAAAACACACGACCAAAACGCTGACAAATTCAACAATCTAGAGCAGAGCGAATGCAAAGACGTTAAGAAGGAAGAAGAAAAAGAAGCTAAGCTACCACATTATGTTATACGGATTGTTGACGAAATACAACGCCGGGGGGGAAAAACCCAGCGGAAAGTGGCTGAATTCCGTAACATTCTGGATTCAGTTTCTGGAGTGAATTTTTGTGCTAATAAAGCAGAAATACATTATTAAAAAACATACAGTATTTTACCGAAACGATATGGAACTGTTTTCTATGCTGTTTTCTAACTGTGCCATGGCATCTTCCTGCAGAGAGCACGTTCTGTAAGGGCCCAGGTTAACGATTTGAGGAAAAGAATTCGGTTCTTAATCAGATTCCGGCTTTAACTAAGCTTTTAGGGGGTAAGAAGATTTCAACTGCTTTAAAGGCTTCCATTCTGGTTGAGATGCATGTTTTAAAGAGAAACGGCTTCTCAGTTCAGGACTTCATTCAGTTTTCACCACTATATTTTATATATATATAATAATGTGTGTGTGTGTGTGTGTAATATAGTAAACGGTCTGCACTTATATAGCGCTTTTATGCATTTTACACTGTGTCTCGCTCACCCAATCACACACTCACACACCAACTGTAGTAGAGCTGCCATGCAAGGTGCTAACTTGCCATCAGGAGCAACTTGGTTCAGTCTCTTGCCCAAGGCATGTGGAGTCATGTAGGCGGGGAATCGAACCGCCAACACTACGATTAGTGGACAACCCGCTCTACCACCAGAGCCACACCCACTAGCGCCCGCTCTACCACCAGAGCCACACCCGCTAGCACCCGCTCTACCACCAGAGCCACACCCACTAGCACCCGCTCTACCACCAGAGCCACACCCGCTAGCACCCGCTCTACCACCAGAGCCACACCCGCCAGCGCGCGCTCGCTCTCTCTCTCTCTCTCTCTCTCTCTCTCTCTCTATATATATATATATATATATATATATATATATATAAAATCTGAAATGATAATAGAAAATAAATGGGTTCATGCACTAGTACAGAATTGTGCTATTGATTTAAATGAGGAGGCTCTAACTCCTGCGTCATCTTATTTTCCTCGCATCCATTAACTGACCCTAATTTTCCACTCTCAGCCCTTTTTTGGGAGGTGTTATTTAGCCAAATAACGCATGACCAGGTTCTAATGCACAGAGCACACTATTGTGAACAGGATTTAGAAAAATAAGAGCTAGTGTAACCTACAACACCCCTGACGAAATGGCAGAAAAACATGCTGTCGTTCTATTTATAGGAACCGGACTAGCCTTTTTTTAATTTAATGAAACATCCTCAAATGTAAGGCCTTCTCTTTTAAAATTTTTTTTTTTTCATTTGTTGGCATTATAAATAGAATCATTTTGATTAATTTAATTAATTTAACAAAGCTTTAGCGAGGTGAAGTCGGAAGTTAGCACTTCGGTTACGATCAAACCGACTAAATCGTTTAATTTTGAAATCTATCCATCTATCAAGTGCTTATCATGTCCACTTGACCTAATCGTTACAAAAGGACCCTTGAGGGACCTTCTACAGTAGGTTACAGTGTTGAACTAGCTAGCATGCTTAGCAGTCTGTACAGAATTTCGCAAAGTTTTTAAAAAAAATAATTTGTTTTGTGTGTGTGCTTGTTGTTTGAAGAAAGATTTTGCGGTTGCTTTTTTAAAAAACAATTTGCGATGTAACTTTTGTGGAGTGTTTTTTTTTTTTATTGCGGAAAGCTACTTGGATTGGCAGAATCGCAACTGCTTTCGAAGTGAAGTTTGTTGGTAAACAAATCCTCCGTAACTGTACTCCTTTTTGACGCGTGTCGTGATGACATCACTTGACTCGGAAAGGCAGGAAATCTGTGGTATCTCTGAAAAATCGCAAGTTCCTGTGAATATCGCGGCATTTGCTTGATTTTGGAGTCACTTCTGCCATCACAAAATCATGACATGCTCACGTTGTCCGTGCGCGATTTAAAGCACGATGGAAATCTTCTCGAGCTATGACGTTTATCTAAAAGCCACCAATAGGAAGGCGGCGTAGTAGGAAAAATCACGGAACTCATGGCACAGCTGCAAACCCGCTAGCTGCGATGGAGAAATGAACACACGACGTCCTTTTGTTACCTCAAACTCACTGTGAAGAATGTTTCATCTTTAATCGTAGATCTACCGGAAGAGGATCTTCATCAGATTTGGGATTTATCTCGTACAGTATGAAGAATAACAGTGTAATCACACCGTGTACATCAGAACCTACACAGTACCGCGGTTCTGTTACAGAAGGTGTGTGTGTGTGTTGCATTAGTTAAACAGGAAGTGGGTGAGTGGAGCAGATGGGCTGTTCAGCTCGGCGCTAAAGGAATAATATCCAGTAGAGTAAAACTGCACAGCCGAGTCGAGTTTTCATCGTGAGTCACCTTTCCTCTCCAATTTTCCTCTCTGTCTCTCCCGCCGTCTTTTCCAATCCCCCCCGCCCCACCTCCACCAGACAAACTCTTGAGAATCTGGAAGTCGGAGCGAAAAAGCGCTTTAGGTGTCACTCTGGCTGCTGATGCGGTTGCCATGGCAGTGGAGAATCACGTAAAAGACCTGAATGTTGGATGGAAGAGAAATGAGCTCATGGTGTGAGGAAGGAGAGGAGGAAGTGAGAGAGAATGCGAATGAGAGAGAGGAGATGAGAGGGAAGGACTGATGGGGAATCTGATTGTGTAATGAGTGAGGAAGGAGATAAAAAACATGCAGTTCTGTACAGAAGGAGAGATTTCTCTTTCATCGTCAATAATAAGGATCTGTAAAACAAATGCATTACTTCCTGTGTGTGTGTGTGTGTGTGTGTTATATTAATAAATATATAATGTAGAAATGGCTTAGCAGTTCTTTTTGGAGTGAGGTTGAAGTCTCAGAAGCAGAGTTCACACACAGCAGGCTGACCGCACTGACATTTCTACATCAGGGGGTTTTCCAGGGTTATAGATCTAGCTGTCTGTCTGACTATTTGTCTGTCTGACTATCTGTCTGTCTGTATCCTTCAGTCTGTCTGTCTGCCTATATGCATCTGTCTGTCTGTCTGTATTCATCAGTCTGTATGCATCAATCTGTCTGTCTGTATCCATCAGTCTGTCTGCCTGCCTATATCCATCAGTCTATCTGTCTGTCTGACTGTCTGTATCCGACTGTCTGTCTGCCTGCCTGCCTGCCTGCCTGCCTATATCCATCAGTCTGTCTGACTGTCTGTATCCGACTGTCTGTCTGCCTGCCTGCCTGCCTGCCTATATCCATCAGTCTGTCTGACTGTCTGTATCAGACTGTCTGTCTGTCTGCCTGCCTATATCCTTCAGTCTTTCTGTCTGTCTGACTGTCTGTCTCCGTCTGTCTGTCTGTCTGCCTGCCTGCCTATATCCATCAGTCTATCTGTCTGTCTGTCTACATCCAACAGCCTATCTGTCTGTCTGTATGCCTATACCCATCAGTCTATCTGTCTGTCTGTCTACATCCAACAGTCTGCCTGCGACTATCTGTCTGTGTCTAGATATATTCTGTCTGTCTATCGCTCATCTTATAGTCACTTTAACAAATGATAGTCAGTAATGCTAATAAAGTAACCATCAGGAATATTAAAACGGAGGGAATTGAAATTTTATAACATTAAGATCAGCCCCTTACTTTATTTTATTGTTTTATTTCATTGCCTCTAAGTAAGCTATTTTCATTATTATTTTAAAGCTGCTTTTGTCAAAACTGTAGTGAAAGCAGTTGAGTGAAGTAGCTAGTGCTACCGTAAGTAGCGTATTTATCCTGAAATGTAAAGGAATGGGTTGGGCATTAAGAGGAACGGCTTGGGACCGTGATTACAGGGTGGCAGAGTTATCGCATCTGAACATCGTTAAACTTTATTAATTCGACTTTTCAAACAAGAGTTTATTTCGAGGACTAAATCATCCTACGTTGAGTAATTCGTTCTCTCTGATGTCCAAACGATCTGGACAACCTTTCAGTCTTGTGATCAAAAGCTGTACAGTCATTAACGATGTGGGAGTAAATAAAGCCGCCCGAATAAATTAGGCCCAGCTGTGTGTTTGTGTGTAAGACTACGACAGACTGATGGATATACGGAGAGAAATAACTGGGAAGAGGGAAGGTGAAAGTATGTGTGTGTGTGTTTTTCAGTATGTAAACGTGTACAAAAAAAAAACAAATGAATGTCTTTGGGCCACCAATAAAGAGCACAAACCCATCTGCTGAGAAATGGATAAGGGAATAAACATGTGGTGATTAGGAGAGAAAGATGAAGGCCTGCTGAACAGATGCTCTGGCGTGACTTAAAGCAGCACTTCGGACGCGAATGAAACGTGCACGATTTCCCCAAAAAACGTACTCGATCAACAAAGACGTGTTCGACGTCTTCTTTAGCTTTGAATCATAGCTACAAGGTAAATGCTAATTTTGAAATCATCTCATACACGCAGCCGTTCCACGACATTAAACTAACTCTAGTGTTTAAAAAAACCAAACAGCTTATACTTGGCGAACATAGTTTATACATACTGTAGTTCTGTCACTGTTTTGAAACGTTCACGAATTGTGTGTTTGTAATTGCGTGGATGCTGAACCTAGATTTGCGTTAGTGAATCCTTTTCCACATGCCTGAAATTCGTTCCTGTCTTGTTCAGCGAGTCGGTGAATCATTCAGTCATGAAGGAGATTCATTCCTCTCACATATAGCGAGGGAATCATTTGGTCATGGCTGAAATTCACTGCTCTTGCATTTGTTGACTCTTTGAATGTGTGAATCGTTTGGTCATGGCTGAAATTCTCTCCTCTTTCTTTCAGAATGTTAGTGAATCATTCAGTCGTGACTGAGATTCATTCCTCTCACATATAGGGAATCAATGTTTGAGTCAGTGAATCTTTTGATCATAGCTGAAATTCGCTCCTCTTTCATTCAGTGACTCATTGTTTGAATCAGTGAATCCATTCATCATGAGTGAAATTCATTCCTTTCGCAGATAGCGAAAGATAGTGTTTGAATCAGTGAATCTTTTGAGCAAGGCTGAAATTCACTCCCCTCGCAGTTGTTGACTCTGTGTTTAAATCAGTGAATCGTTTGGTAATGGCTGAAATTCACTGTTTTTTTTTTTTTTTTTTTTTCATTCAGCGACTCAGTGTTTGAATCAGTGAATCTTTTAGTTCATGGCCGAAGATTCGTTCCTGTGTCATTCAGCGAGTTCAGTCATGACTGAGATTCATTTCTCTCACATTTGCGAGTCTATGTTTGAATCAGTGAATCCTTTTGGTCATGGCTGAAATTCACCCCTCGCACATTCGTTTGAATCAACGAATCCTTAACTTCTTATTTATTTATTTATTTGATGTCGTAATGAACAAGCAGATCAGAATTCATGTAGCATTTACGTCCATATACGTTCACAATGATCGGGTGATCTTTATGTACATTGACTGAAGTCATTGACTGTTACCATAGAAACAAATGCCACACACACAACATGTGTGAGTTGCATTAAAATGTAATGTGACCAAAGATCTGAAGTCTTCCTGCTACAGAAAGACGCATCTTGCCCTTTTTGAGTATAATTCGGATGTATTCCAGCACACACTCTCCTGTTGGTCCGTGTATGATGATGTGATGATCGCTCGATAAAGACAGTCGTTTTAAAATAACCAGCGGAATGGGTTGTGATGGCGATATTGAAAAATGGCTGATTTTATGTTTGTCATGTTTTTGCAAATGGAGACTCAAAAGTGACTTTGAAAATCGTAAAGCACAGGACTTCAAGATGTGGAATGAAATTACACGCAGATTCTGCAAACCGGATTTATGTGATAACTGAAGGCATTTTTGAAATTCAGCAATTTTTTTTTTAATCTTCTCAACTGCAACTTGTCAGAAAGTATGACTTGTTCAAAACGGGAAGAGATTACACTTGGAGAACATTATGCTTGTAAGAACACCCTGCGTTTGTGTGTGTGTGTGGGCAGGGGGGAGAATGAGAGAGAGGAACCATTTTGTTGGGAACTGCTTAAATATTAACATTCTTCTGAGAGAATTGAGAGAATTTCATTGGACAAGTTTAATACATAAGTGTAGGATGTCATCAGGATTTTGTGTAACCCCGCCCTTATGTAACCCCTTATGTAACCCCTTATGTGTAACCCAGCCCTTATGTGTAACCCAGCCCTTATGTGTAACCCCGCCCTTATGTGTAACCCAGCCCTTATGTAACCCCTTGTGTAACCCAGCCCTTGTGTAACCCAGCCGTTATGTAACACAACCCTTATGTAACCCCTTATATGTAACCCCGCCCTTACGTGACCCAGCCCTTACATGTAACCCCGCCCTTATGTGTAACCCCGCCCTTATGTGTAACCCCGCCCTTATGTGTAACCCAGCCCTTATGTGTAACCCAGCCCTTATGTGTAACCCCTTGTGTAACCCAGCCCTTGTGTAACCCAGCCCTTGTGTAACCCAGCCCTTGTGTAACCCAGCCCTTATGTAACACAACCCTTATGTAACCCCTTATATGTAACCCCGCCCTTACGTGACCCAGCCCTTATGTGTAACCTCACCCTTATGTAACCCCTTGTGTAACCCTGCCCTTATGTAACCCCTTATGTGGGGTAACCACTTATGTGTAACCTCTCCCTTATGTGTAACCCCGCCCTTATATAACCCCTTATGTGTAACCCCGCCCTTATGTAACCCTGCCCTTATGTAACCCCTTATGTGTAACCCCGCTCTTATCTGTAACCCCTTGTGTTACCCCGCCCTTATGTGTAACCCCACCCTTATGTAACCCCTTGTGTAACCCCGCCCTTATGTAACCTCTCCCTTATGTGTAACCCCGTCCTTATGTAACCCCTTATGTGTAACCCAGCCCTTATGTGTAACCCAGCCCTTATGTGTAACCCCTTGTGTAACCCAGCCCTTGTGTAACCCAGCCCTTATGTAACACAACCCTTATGTAACCCCTTATATGTAACCCCGCCCTTACGTGACCCAGCCCTTATGTAAACCCCTTATGTGTAACCCCGCCCTTATGTGTAACCCCGCCCTTATGTGTAACCCCGCCCTTGTGTAACCCAGCCCTTATGTGTAACCCAGCCCTTATGTAACCCCTTGTGTAACCCAGCCCTTGTGTAACCCAGCCCTTGTGTAACCCAGCCCTTATGTAACACAACCCTTATGTAACCCCTTATATGTAACCCCGCCCTTACGTGACCCAGCCCTTATGTGTAACCTCACCCTTATGTAACCCCTTGTGTAACCCTGCCCTTATGTAACCCCTTATGTGGGGTAACCACTTATGTGTAACCTCTCCCTTATGTGTAACCCCGCCCTTATATAACCACTTATGTGTAACCCCGCCCTTATGTAACCCTGCCCTTATGTAACCCCTTATGTGTAACCCCGCTCTTATCTGTAACCCCTTGTGTTACCCCGCCCTTATGTGTAACCCCGCCCTTATGTAACCCTGCCCTTATGTAACCCCTTATGTGTAACCCCGCTCTTATCTGTAACCCCTTGTGTTACCCCGCCCTTATGTGTAACCCCACCCTTATGTAACCCCTTGTGTTACCCCGCCCTTATGTGTAACCCCACCCTTATGTAACCCCTTATGTGTAACCCCGCCCTTATGTAACCTCTCCCTTATGTGTAACCCAGCCCTTATGTAACCCAGCCCTTATGTGTAACCCTGCCCTTATGTAAACCCCTTACATGTAACCGCACCCTTATGTAAACCCCTTATGTGTAACCCCGCCCTTATGTAACCCCTTATGTGTAACCCCTTATGTGTAACCCAGCCCTTATGTAACCTCTCCCTTATGTGTAACCCTGCCCTTATGTAACCCCTTATGTGTAACCCAGCCCTTATGTAACCCCGCCCTTATGTAAACCCCTTACGTGTAACCGCACCCTTATGTAAACCCCTTATGTGTAACCCCGCCCTTATGTAACCCCTTATGTGTATCCCCTTATGTGTAACTCCGCCCTTATGTAACCCCTTATGTATAACCCTGTCCTTATGTAACCCCTTATGTGTAACCCAGCCCTTGTGTAACCCCGCCCTTATGTAACCCCTTATGTGTAACCCCGCCCTTATGTGTAACCCAGCCCTTATGTAACCCCTCCCTTATGTAACCCCTTATGTGTAAACCTCCCTCATGTGTAACCTCACCCTTATGTGAAACCCCGCTCTTATGTGTAACCCCTTGTGTTACCCCGCCCTTATGTGTAACCCCACCCTTATGTAACCCCTTATGTGTAACCCCGCCCTTATGTAACCTCTCCCTTATGTGTAACCCCGTCCTTATGTAACCCCTTATGTGTAACCCCGCCCTTATGTAACCCCTTATGTGTAAACCTCCCTTATGTGTAACCCCTTGTTTTACCCCACCCTTATGTGTAACCCCACCCTTATGTAACCCCTTATGTGTAACCCCGCCCTTATGTGTAACCCCTTGTGTGTAACCCTGCCCTTGTGTAACACCTTATGTGTAATCCTGCCCTTGTGTAACACCTTATGTGTAATCCTGCCCTTGTGTAACACCTTATGTGTAACCCCTCTGACGCAGTGCATTTTGTAATTAAAGAGTCCCTTGTGTTTAACAGCTCTCTCATCATCTAAAACACAGGAAGCAGTGCTATCTGCCCTGACATCCGTTCTTCTCCTCCCCCTGGGTGTTCAGTTCAGGAATTTAGCAAGAAAACACTATTACATCAATATTACTGTAATTACTGACCCTCTATTAATCACCTGTACTGTAGCACCTCTCTCTTTCACTCTCTCTCTCTTTCTCTCTCTCAATGTCTGTGTGTGTGTCTCTCTCTCTCTCTCTCTCTCTCTCTCAATATCTGTGTCTCTCTCTTTCTCTCTCTCTTTGTCACTCACTCAATGTCTGTGTGTGTCTCTCTCTCTTTCTCTCTGTCTCTCTCTAAATGTCTGTGTGTCTCTCTCTTTCTCTCTCAATGTCTGTGTGTGTCTCTCTCTCTTTCTCTCTGTCTCTCTCTAAATGTCTGTGTGTGTCTCTCTCTTTCTCTCTCAATGTCTGTGTGTGTCTCTCTCTCTTTCTCTTTCAATGTCTGTGTGTGTCTCTCTCTCTTTCTCTCTCAATGTCTGTGTGTGTCTCTCTCTCTTTCTCTTTCAATGTCTGTGTGTGTCTCTCTCTCTTTCTCTCTCAATGTTTGTGTGGCTCTCTCTCTTTTGAGAGTGATGTATATAATTGTTTTGCTTTTTTTTAAACATATGTACAGCGTTTCTCTTTTCTTCTTGTTGTCATGGAAACCTGAGGAACTTCTGCATAAATACTTCAGTAACACACACACACACACACACACACACACACACACACACACACACTATGCTGTGCCGTATGCAGAACTGACCAGTACGTTAATTATGAAAGGTGTGTGCATGTGTGATTTATCCCTAAATATGTCAGACACGACACTTTACTGAACACACACACACACACACAGGCTCTCAATCTCTCTCTCTCTCTCTCTCTCTCATGAATGATTCTGTGTTATCTGTTGTTATATCAGTGGCCTACAAAATTCCCTCCACTCGTGTGTGTGTGTGTGTGTGTGTGAGAGAGACATGTATAATGCGCATTTCAACTGTATTACACGGAGAACTCTTTCTGCTGAATAAACATAATGTAGCATGCAACACCCTCCGAACACACACACACACACACACACACACATCTCACACATTTTTCACAGTATGTGCCTTAAGAGTGAAGTCGAGGCATTTAAAATCTCACCGCTGACCTTTTGCTGAGGGACAAGCGGCGAGCGACTACACACTCAACAGACATCTATCCACTGTGTGTGTGTGTGTGTGTGTGTGTGAGAGAGAGAGAGAGAGAGAGAGAGAGAGAGAGAGAGAGAGAGAGAGAGAGAGAAATTACCTGTCTATCAGCACTTAAAAGGTGTCTGGGATCAGATAAGACGAGAGATGATTTATTTTGATGTGAGGTTTTTAATAAAAATGAAAATGAGTATGTAGACATCCTGAAAGAAATTCTGAGTTTACGCTGATGGAAATTTACACTTCATCCCTCCATCAGTGTAAAGTGATGAAGGAAAGATGAAAGGGTTTTAAAAAAAGAAAGAGGAAAAAACTAACTAGTGAAGACAAAGGAACAAAAAGAAAGAAAAAGAATAATCTACATTAGTCAAGAAAAAGAAGGAAAGAAAAGGGAAGGCAACAGAGTGGAAAGAGATGAGGAACAGAGCGAGAGAGTAGATCAATTGTGTCTCCATGACTGAGTGACAGATGGACAGTGTGAAAGTGCGTGCGTGCGTGTGTGCGTGCATGTGTGCGTGCGTGCGTGTGTTAACTGACTACATAACTACCTCAGAAGCTATAATCAAGAAATTCAAACCAGCAATTTCTTTCTCTCTCTCTCCCGACTTTGCTGAGAACTGAACAGTAACCACGAGTGACAAGAGAAGTGGAGAAAAAGAAAGGGAAAGCAGATAGAAAAGAAAGGAAACGTTCTTTGACGACTTTCTGAAGTGAATGATTGATTGATTGATTTTTTTTTTCTCCTGCATTTCGTATCTCAAGCGCAAGGAACGTTCTAGCATTTTAACGTCTGCTTACCTCTATAAGTGCAGTACTTTCCCGAACTTTCTCTCCTCTTTCAATCACTAGCCAATCACAGCCCTCTGTGAGCTCACGTATGTGGAAGAGGACAGATAGTGCATTTCTCAGAGTTTGTTACCCAGTGCCAGCATTTTCAAGCACAGACGTAACGTATGGAATTGTGCATTTGATCCATGGTTCAGAAGGAATTCTTCAGAGTGAATACAAAACTGTAATTATAAGCCCCGCCCCCCAACCGAGCCCAGAATCGGCCCTGATCACTGACTCGAGTACTCGGGGGCCAAGCACCGCCTTGATGGTCAAACTGGTTCATTACAAAAGATTTGCAATATATTCAAAAGTACATTGGAAAGGTAGGTGTGTGTGTGTGTGTGTGTGTGTGTGTGTGTTGGATGGATTTGTTTTTACTGCATGGTTTCCCTTTTCATTCCCTTTCTTATTTTGTAATACAACAACAAAAAAACTCACAAAAAAATCTTAAGAAAATATCAAGAAAATCTCACGCTACAGTGTTATTGCACACTATTGTAATCCTTATGGGGACACTGGAGGAAAAATAAATAGCATATCATGAACTTACGACCCTAGCGGGAGTTTAAGGAGGAAAAAAACCCCAAATGTGATCATTTTGTCGGGAATTTTTCTGATGTAGTATTTGGCATCTTGTACAGATTTGCTGCGCGTCCTACTGTTTTAGCATTAATACCGAAACCAATGGGTCCTGCTGGCTTGGAGTCCAAGATCAATTTTGTCCACCATTAAGATGTGGGAAGACATGCAAGCATTTCAGCAGGACTTTATAAAAAAAAGAAGAAAAAAAAGCAAGCATTGTTTCTACTTAATACTGGTTTATTTCCTTTGAGGACATGGCGCTGGTCAGGTTTCATCGGTAGATAAAATGATACTACGTACTAATGGATAAGAATTGATGGTGTGTAAAGATGGTTGGAAAACGGAATGGTGTTCGGGAACATGCGCACCGACCAACCTGCTAACGTAAAGCAAGACACGCCCCCGGTGGACGGACTTATGCGTTCTAGAGAGCATTGAACTGGATGGAAACGAAGACTAGTTACAGAATGAGTCATGGAAAAGCTCACCGTTTTTTGGCTTCAGGGGCGCTTCCTGATGGAACAATTGCGATCGTTTTACTCCGACTCTTACAAAGCTGAGAAATGTGCTGAAGCTGCAGCAGTCCAGCTTCTGGATCCTGAGCAGAAAACTCCACAGGGCCAGGATCGTACCCTTGAGGAACTTACGTCTGCAGTCGCGCAGGTCTTTACGTCGCTCTCTGGTATTCATGTCTAGCCTCCAAACGTCTACAAGCATTTTTGTCATATGGTGCAATTACTATGATGTAAGAATCGTTAATAATGGGCCACTGCCTGGGTCATGCGGTTTCCTCATTATTAACAAAAAAGGTGCACAAAAATATTAAATGTGTGTTTGGCAGGTAAAGTAGGTAAAAAAACAAAAAAAAAACAAAGACCCAACCCATAATTAATACATGCTGTTATTAACTTAAACTTCTGCTTTATATTGATGAAGACACAACCTTTTGACTATAAATTTTATTTATTTATTTATTTATTTGGGGGTGAACAATAAGCCTTTTTGGTTTTCCAAGAAATGTTTTATTCGAGTCAAAATGTTATACACAGACTCCTCAGTGCTGAACGTACCTGCCTTTTCCTTGAGGGGGAATTTGATGGAGTTGGACCGATTTTCCTGGCGAGCTTTTCTGTATAGTCTGTCTATTGACTAACTTTTATTGCGTCCAAGAATAGCAGCACAGTTTTTATGTTTGGCTTGTTAAAAAAAAAAAAACTTCATATCTCTATGCAGATGATATCGCCGTTTTAAATAAAACATTTAATCCATTAGGAGAGCGATGTGAAGGTTCTTTGAGATGTTGCAGAGACACTTTATACGACCTTGTCCTAAACGGCGACATTGCTAATCCATCCTACAGAGTTGTTCTCGCTAACATAATATAATCGAAGTAAACGTCACCGGATGTCATGGGAGCGTGGGATAACGTAGCAGTGAATAACTTCTTATATCAGACAAGCCTAGTGCAGAGAGCGTTTTATTAATTATTGGTGAAGTTTGGCATTTACGTAATTCTTGTATTCATTCTTTTTATATGGTTAAAAATGCACGAGTTGTCTTTATTTATGTTTTTTTTTCTTGCTAATTTTGCAGTTACTATTAAACAGCTTGTTAGAATACCTTCTCAAACATGCACAACAACCTCATTATGAACTCCTCCTCAGTTGTGACCAATGACCGCGTGAGATATACGGGTTGACGCCGTTGACTTCCGTCGTACGATTTTGAAGCTGAAATTTGGTGAAAATGAAGCCGCCGTATTGGCCGAGTTTGCACACGAGGTTAAAATCATAGCCAGAGCGTGCGTACTAGACATGGAGACGTTTTGGCTTCAGTTTTCCACCCCCCTGCTACAACAACCACACATGTATACAGTCTTTCGATTCGATCAGCTGTCTCATGCTCGCCAGTGCAGGATGGGGGTTGAAGGTCTGGTGGACATTCCCTCGAGGTTCTTCACTTCATCTTCATTCCATTACTCCGTTGATCTTCTGTCTTGAATTAATCAAATTCTAATGCCAGGGCACTTCTATCTAGCATTTGTAACTTCTTAACAGAGGTAGCCAGATTTCTTTTTTTAATGTCCCGGTACTTCATGGAGTGATGCTATGGATCCAAAAAGGTTCCTGGGGCCTTTGGAGGAAAACAGTCCACGACACCACAGATCCTCAACAGTTGGGATTACGTTCTTTTCTGTATGAACATCCTTTCTATTGTTGTTGTCAAATACTATGTGCTCCTAACCGTACAACCCAGTACTAGTGTCTTGTAAACTTCTGGCACTTAGGTTTTTGGTAAGAAGAAAGAGAAGCCGTTTTGTTCTGGCACACCTTCTGAATAGTTTGTTAGCATGAAGATGGTGACTAATTGTAAATTTGGAGACTTGGTGACCCTAAAATGCTACTATCATCTCAAATCCCAAACCTTGGAGAAATCTTTGTCTCTCAAATTGTACAGAATGGCAAAATACACTTGCCCCCTCTTCCATGCAGACTCATTGTTCTATATTGCAGAGTTAATATGGAAATTTCCAGTTTATGAAGGACAAAGTGGGGGGTGGGGGGGCTATAGACACAAAGTGGGCAACAGTGACAAAGTGTGGGGGGGGTGCTTTAGACACAAACTTGGGGGGGGGGGGGTATAGACACGAAGCGGGCACCAATGACAAAGTGGGGGGGGCTATAGACACAGAGTGGGCAACAGTGACAAGTTGGGGGCCTGTAGACACAACGTGGTGGGAGCTATAGACACAAAGTGGGCAACAGTGACAAGGTGGAGAGGCTATAGACACGGGGTGGGTAATAGACACAAAGTGGGCACCAGTGACAAAGTGGGGGGGGTGCTTTAGACACAAACTTGGGGGGGGGCTATAGACACGAAGCGGGCACCAATGACAAAGTGGGGGGGGCTATAGACTAAGAGTGGGCAACAGTGACAAGTTGGGGGGCTGTAGACACAACGTGGTGGGAGCTATAGACACAAAGTGGGCAACAGTGACAAGGTGGAGAGGCTATAGACACGGGGGGGGGGGGGGTTATAGACACAAAGTGGGCACCAGTGACAAAGTGGGGGGGCTATAGACACAAAGGCTATTGACATGAAGTGGTCACCAGACACAAAGTGTGTGTGTGTGTGGGGGGGTAGTTTATACCTTCAATTGTTCAATATAATCTTAAAACCAGCAATGTTTTTGACACCGTTTGCATTCACCGATACAATAAGAATCTCTGCATTAATATTCTTGTACCTGTCATGTCTGCACTTTCTGTCCATTTATCCTCATATTCTCCTCCTGGTGGGAACCAGTTGGGTGACAATAATTTTGGACCTGACTGTCCAGTGAGACCTAATTTGAAAATGAAGCTTGTCAACAATTGAGTTGCTCGGCACGTTATAACGACTGTACAGCAGGGTTGTTGAGACGTGCTATATCTTTGACTCTCCTGTATATTGTGACCGAGGCAGCTTGAGGTTCTGAATGCACTGCTGCTTGTTATAATGATTTATGTAGTGTAGTGCACCGAGGAGGAGAATATGAGGATAAATGGACAGAAAGTGCAGACATGACGGGTACAAGAATATTAATGCAGGGATTCTTATTGTATCGGTGAATGCAAACGGTGTCAAAAACATTGTTGGTTTTAAGATTATATTGAACAATTGAAGGTGTAAACTCCCCCACCCCCCCATAAAAAAAGGAGCTGGGTCGAATTGATGACCTGAGCACTGAAAAGAGCCAGAATTCCCCCCAAAAAAGACAGAGTGACAGAACGAATGTGTGAAAAAGAACGAAAGTGCTGAGAGAATTAAGGTCCTGATGATTATCTGTGAAGAATAGCTGATTAGCCTAGCTGTAAATGCTAACCAGAGCTACTCTATAATCTACTGATCATAGCCAAAACCTGTTATCGTAATAAACATACCATAGACCTGAGATGCATATACACACACACATACGCGCATGTACACACACACACACACACACGGATAAGCTCCGTTAGCTTCTCTTTTACAATGTACACCACTGTGATGGTTGTTAATACACGATACTGCTGGTAATGCTAACAATTCTATGTAACACAGTTGTCTGCTATTGATGCTAACTACCGTCTGTCCTGTGTAAGCATTCCTTTAATCACTGGACCATAAAAGTTGACCCAAATACAAGGACATGATTTGTTTACATCTGGAGGCAACTGGAAGTGAACGACTTAGCATCTTATAGCTAGCTTTTTTTTTTTTTTAATCTAAAGGTTATCCGTAGGATCTATGGTTAAAATAAGCTAGGTAAATTAAAGAATTTACCTCAAAGCTTACAGTATGTATCTAGTTTATGTGGTTAACTTCCTAGATAGTAAGGCTAGCTTGGTATGTAGCTACTGAAGTAGAAATATAGCCGCGAATCGTTTCGAACAGACGAGAGCCTGAGGTAAGTGGAAGCTAGGAAGAGATGGTAAATAAGCATTGCCACGTAGCACGGCTAACAGGAGTGTATTTCATTTTGTGTTGAGATGCAGAGGGCTAAAATGTATGCTAGCTTCAGTTAGAATAAGTGACAGTTATAATGTGCTAGCATTAGCAGATGAGCTAAAATATAATGCTTTTTTTTATTTTTATAAATGAATAAGCAGTGTGAGGTGTGTTGACCTGATTCTGTAGCAGGAGTGTGGGTTACCTCAGGGTAGCCAAGAAAAAGGTTACACTGCAACACACACATCCATCCATCTAACACTGTCAATCAAACACACACACACACACACACAGTTTTAGCCTTCAGGTCTTAGTAGTTGCCAGCTGTGTGCACTTCAAGTTGCTAATTATGGAATAGATTTGAGAAGTTTCTCTCAATTATTTGTGTAACACACACACACGCACACGCGTCATCATGCCATCATCACAATCGCTGTGACCCAGAGAGTCAAAAGCAAATGACTCGAGGTATTTATATGCAGCTGTGTTAAACCATATGGAAAATAGGGCATTTTGTATCAGATCCAATTTATAGGCAAGTAAAAATACTGGAACATGTGACTGACAGGTGTTTCTTGTTATCCAGGTGTGTCCTGTTAGATTGGTTGTTTAAACAATAAACAGCTCTGAACATTTACTCTTGGTTTTAGTCTTCAGTTTCACCTGTGAAGACTGCATTTGTTGTTAAAAAGGATAAGCCAATGTGAAGATCAGAAAGCTGTCTATGGGAGAAAAGCGAGCCATTTTGAAGCTGAGAGTGAAGAGTGAAAGTCAATTAGAGGCATTGCACAAACATTGGGTATAGCCAATACATCAATATGGAATGTCCTGAAAAAGAAAGAAAGCACTGGTGTACTTGGCAACAGATGTCGAATGGGTCGGCCAAGGAAAACAATGCTCAGCTGATGACAAACATTGTGAGAGCTGTGAAGAAAAACCCAAAAACAAGAGTCAGTGACATCACCAACAACCTCCACAGAGCAGGGGTGAAGGTCTCACAATACACAGTTTGAAGAAGACTTTGAGAGCAGGAATATAGAGGCCACACTACAAGATGCAAACCACTCATCAGCAGTACGAATCAGAAAGTGGAGATGATCCACAAAAGTTCTGTAACCAAGATTAACCTTTATCAAAGTGATGGAAAGGCCAAAGTGTGGAGAAAGAAAGGATCTGCTCATGAATGAATACATACAAGCAAATCTGTGAAACGTGGTGGAGGTAGTGTCATGGCTTGGGCTTGCACGGATGCTTCTGGAACATTCTCACTGATCTTTATTGATGATGGAACTCATGATGGGAGCAGCAGAACGACTGCAGGAGCTTACAGGAATATACACAACCAAATATTAAGTGTTATTTACATTCGTTTACTTCTAGACTTTTCCGTTCCTATACTTTTGCTCACCCACAAATCGGGTGGTTCAATATCCAATACAAAAGGTTCTTTGTTTTATGTCATTGAAGATGTCTAGATGTAAACACCAGGAAATAAAAGTAAAAGGAAATCCTAAACTCTTGTCTCGTATCTGTCTTTTTGATCTCATGCCCAGATGTCTTCGGTGTGTAGCACAAACTAATGAATCGACTGTTCCAATAGTTTTGGAGAGGACTGTACGTCTTATAAAATCACAGAATGTGACATCAGTGAAAAGTGAGTGAGAAAGAGAGAGAAAATGGAGTGTTTCCAATCCGTCCTTTTCTGATCTTTTTCTGTGTATCTCATCGCTGTTAGTTCATTATTGATTTTCTGTTGTGTCTGTGTGTGTGTGTGTGTGTGTGTGTGTGTGTGTGTGTGTGTGTGTGTGTGTGTGTGTTTTAAACACCTACAGTAGCTTCTGAGGCATTCTGATCAGTATTCTGGTCAGACATCGATCGGTTTTCTCAACAAGCTCAGCACGTGGTGGGAGCTACACACGTGTACATGCCTACACACAGACACTCACACACACGTGTATATACACACACAGGACTCTTGATGTGGATCTTTGTAGTGATAATCAGTCATTTCTAATCAGTCACCCAGATGGCAAAACACAAATGCTAAGCAGCAATGCTCTCTCTCGCTCCTATGCTTTCACACAGTCAATCACGTGCAGTAAATTAGCACTGAGCAATCGCATTCTGTAAACTACATTTCCACTCCATGTTACCGTTGTCCAATCACATCTGGCAGATTGCAGCCGTCTAATCACGTGCTGTACACTATGACTGACACAGTTTTGCTAAGTGCTAACTATAACAACTATCACAGCTACACCTGTAGCGGTTCTAAATTTGCATCTATTAAAATACTTTCATTCTAAAGCCTCTGGTGTTCACAATCGTATGCATAGCCTTTATAAAAAGTATATTACAAAGTATATTCCAACTCCAGCTTGCACTACCCTTCCTGGCCTACAGGAGTCAGTACAGAGCAGAAAAGCAGGTCTTCTGGTGTGAAGGACGGCGACAATACGAAGAACAATGGAAGAGAAAGACATGCTGCTGTACTTGTTACAATAGGAAGAAGAAATTTTAAAAATAAATAAAAAAAAGAAAGAGATGGTCTGTACGACCGCTCAACCAGAAAAGATCATGCACTCGTTTCAGTCTCTTCATTTTATGTTTTTTTCTTCGACTACCTTGAGAATCAACAGCCCTGGCTCACTGTTGCCACTTTGTGGAATAACTAAGTAGTGCATCTAACAAATATCATGGCTAATCGAGTCAGCCGCGATGCTAACTTTACACCACTTCTATGCTGAAGTCTCCATTCTGTTTGGTCAGAAAGGGTTGTTTTTTTATTTTTATTTATTTATTTTAGAATTTTCTATAACAGTAGCTCTCACATTTATGGTAATGTGCTAGTGGTGATATGTTATCATTTCTATAGTAACGGCTCGTTCACAGAGACTGATGAGAACAGGAACTAACAGGAAGGTGAACTGTACATTTTATGGTTACATCTTGCAGGATGCCATTTCACTGTTCTTTGTCAGCTGTAATGAAATATTTTCACTACGCACTATAGCCTACAAATTATATCATGCTCTTTTCTTATTTTTTATTTATTTATTTTTTTATTTGCTTATTTTGTTGTCATGGTTACATCTTCACATGGTTACACCATAATATCCTGAGTATGTATTGGGATAAATTGATATAAAAAAAAAATTTTTATGAAGTCCAGCCCTGCCAGCCAATCAGAAGAGAGTTTTTTCTGTGGCCAGTGTATAAATGATTTTATATACAAAATGATTTTAAAAAATAATAAATAACTGCTATTACACATTTTTAGTACCAACATCCAAAAGAGGACAAAATCCCTCTCACACACACACGCTCCTCCACTTATCAGTCTGTTGCCTATCTTTCATTTGTTCCTGTTTTGTATTCACTCATGCTGTCTGCTTCTGAAACCTTTCATTTTCCCTTGCTCGCATTCTTTCTCTCTTCCTCTCTCTGTCGCTCTGAAAGTCACTGTGACTTTGACCGGCCTCAGGGATGCCACTAATTTCATTTTATGCGATTTTATTACACTAATAAGACAGGCCAAGCACTGAACTCTCAGCTGAGTGTGTGTGTGTGTGTGTGTTTTTTCAGGTTCTTGGCTCTTTGCGGGGACCAAATGTTCAGTTCGGGAGACAATGTGTGACAGTGTGCTGGTCTTTCAGGGATTAGCATGCCTTAAAATGTGTGATTTATAGATAGTTAGCTTTATGGGGACCAAATGGAACAGGATTATATGACAAGTTTGACCTTGTGGGGACATTTAGCTGGGCCTCGTTTAAGAGAGATACATTATTTCTTATTTATCACAAACGTCTTGCTGACATCACGAACATCGTGGGTGTGTCCCAAGCCACACACCCTATTCACTATAGAGGGCAAAATCATCAGTCAATCAGTCCTCTGTGTTAAAATGACATAAAATAAATGATTGTTTGTTACACACACACACACACACACATTTGTTCTTCTCATTTGTCAGAGAAGAAGAAAACAGGAGGGTCTTGTTTCAATCCAATAATGAGAACTCCATTTCCTCAGCGGCTGAAAAATCACAGTGTATTAAATATTAATCTACACACACACACACACACACAAACACACACACAGTCAGAGAGAAAGAGAGACAGAAGGAGACAGAGACACACATTATTGACTCACTCCAGGCATCAAATAACACACACACACCTCTACTCATTTTGGCTGTTTTATAAGACGCACACAGACACACAAAGATCCACACAGCAGAGTCATAGAGCAAGACACCCAGAAGTACACACACACACACACACACACACACACACACACACACACAATGTTGTAGCTGTCTGGTGCTCAAGGTTAGTGTGTTCTGACTAAAAATGTCTAGTAAAATGAAACTTGCAGAACACACACACACACACACACACACACACACACACACACACACACACACACCAGCTCTCTTTTTCAGACACTATTACTACATTGTCTCGGTGGACGTTCTGTGACTCTCATCAGCGATTCTTCACCATACATGTGAGACGTGAAAACACACCAGTGTGAACAGTACAGCGATGACATCACAGCAGAGGTTTAACTGTCCAACAAAGGGTCCTTACGCACCAAACTGCGATCACAGAATGTGCCTTGACCAAGTCTGACTGATAATTAACTTTTGCTTTCATTTCTGTAAAAAAAAATAAAT